>NW_023194426.1:43466-167430 GCF_002007445.2 Ailuropoda melanoleuca
TAACAAGATTGTGAAAATTGAAAACTCCCACAATCTGCTATCTGAAATTGTAAGACTCCAGAAAGACCATTGTGTAGCTATACTCCAAACTCAAAGGCCTGACAACCAAGGCAGCCAATGATGTAAGTCTCAGTTCAAGACCAAATGCTTGAGAACAGGAGGAACTATGATGTAGAGCATGGTTTGAGTACAGAGGCCCAAGAATCAGGAGCTTCTATGTACAAGGGCAGGAGAAGATGGATGTTCCAGCTCAGAAATAAACTTTTCCCTTGGCCTTTTGTTCTGTGCTGGCCATCAATGGATTGGGTGATGGTCATCCACATTGATGAAGGTGATTGTCTTTACTCAAGTTATCCATTCAAATGCTAATCTCTTCCAGAAACACTCTCACAGACTCACCCAGAAACAATATTCTACAAACTGGGCATTTTTTTTAAAGATTTTATTTAATTATTTGACAGAGAGAGAGACAGGCAGTGAAAAGAGGGAACGTAAGCAGGGGGAGTGGGAGAGGAAGAAGCAGGCTCCCAGCAGAGGAGCCTGATGTGGGGCTTGATCCCACAACACCAGGATCACGTCCTGAGCCAAAGGCAGACGCTTAACGACTGAGCCACCCAGGCACCCTTATCTGGGCATTTCTTAACCGTAGCTGTGATGCATAAAATCAACCATCAGAATTCAACCCATGGTCAACTTGGCATCTGTACTCATCTCTTTAAATCATACTGAACCCCCAAATAAAGCTAAAAATAGGGTCATAATCCCACCTAACATTATACAACTATCGTGTATACAAACCAAAACAAATGATTCCCTTCCCCATAACAAGATGCAGTTTGTGAGTGATGTTTACTTCTTATCCTGTAATTTAAATTATGTGGTGTAATATTAACAATGCTTAAATACTGATATAGAGTCAATACATCTTATGTTACATGATAAGGAAATAGCAAAGAAAGAAAAATATTTTCTTAACATACACATATATACACAAAAACATATTAATAACAAAATAAAGAGGAAATATTCTTAGCAATAATGGTCTTCATTTATGTAGTTACCCATGTGGTTGTAGCTGGTACTTATAATTACCTTCTTCCACTACCTATTTTGTATTCCCTTTGTTTTCAACAAGCACCTCAGCTGATCATTGTTTTTTACCTATTGGGTGACCCAAAAGCTCATTTCTGATAGTCTGAGCCATAAGTAGTCCTGCTTGAACAGTAGTCCTGCTTGAATTGGGCTCTTGTAGTTTTTCATTGACCTTAATCACAGGGCTCAGTAATACCAAGTGGCAACCAAAGGGATCTTCTGTATTCCAAATATATTCTTTATCTCCATTGTAGTGTCACAGTCCAATTTACTCTGGTAGTCAAGAACAATCACCCCAGCCAACACTGATTTATTTTTTGTTTCAATGTTAACTGAGAAATATAGGGAGTCTCAAGTGGCTAGGAGCAATTCTTTTTTTTTTTTAAGATTTTATTTACCCATTTTGAGAGAGAGAGGACAAGCAGGGGGAGGGGCAGAGAGAGAAGCAGGCTCCTCACTGAGTAGGGCACCTGACATGGGGCTCAATCCCAGGACCCCATGATATAAAGATCATGACCTGAGATGAAGGCAGATGCTTAACTGACTGAGCCACCTAGCAACCTAGGTGCCCCAGCAGGAGGCATTCTTAACTTCCAGCTCAGTGGAATTATTTTTCTGTCTCCCAGTGGAAACATTCCTCCCTCTGGTACAAAGATTTCTAGGCCAACAGAGCATAAAGTCATAGCAACAAATAATTGAAATTTTGCATATGGTTCACCATGGTTAATCATGATTGCTGCCACTCCAATTTCCACCCCTTTGGTTCATAGATTTATGAATCATATCAGAAAAACACCTCTGTGCATTGCTAATTCAGAGCTTTCACAGTCTTTGGGAGAAATTTGTCCCAGTCCTGTGAGTATTGCCACCTACTTGGTACTGTACCCAATTATCTAAATGGTATTTAGGGGTGTCTGGCTGACTCAGAATAGTATGCAACTCTTGATCTTGGGGTCATGAGTTCTGCACCCACTTTGGCTGTAGAGGATACTTAAATAAACAACAACAACAATTTTACTTATTACCTTTTCCTTCTCTGCAATATCACACTGGTACATAACATTGATGGCATGGTGATTGGACCTAGTGAGAAAGACAAAAACCATGCTATACTTATGGATAAGATAGGAGTGGGGAAGATATTGACTAAAGTTCAGGATCTTTCTAGAAATTTCCCAGTGCTCAGTGGGTGGATGCATATTGAGATATTTCTTCTTAAGCAAATGATGAGTTGTTGCATCTGGACCCTCCTACAACCAAGAAAGAAGCAGTGGGCCCTTTTGAATTTGGTGGACAAAACATTCCGTTACTTTCTCTCATTTACAGATTCAAAAAGCTGCTCATTTTGTGTGGGACCCAGAACTACATCCAGCTGTTTCGCAAGTTGCTTTGCCAGTACTCTGGTGGGACACAGTGACACTTTTGGTCTCCTGAAATTAATGTAAGTTCAGACCCTCTGTGTAATAGCACCAAAAGGTCTGAGTATTTCCTTTTTGCATTGTACATTTATCCTGGTAAAAGTCTTAGATCCCTTTGGGAATGGTAGCTTTTTTCAGTAGTATACTGGGGATTTCAGTAGTATTTTCAGTAGTATACTGGGGTTCATCCTAATAGAAACCCAAATTGTCCTTATTTAAGGACTTCTGGTCTGTAAACTGGCTCAAATTCAGAAATTGACTGAAGGACTCTGACACTATCTTTTTAATGATTTAACTTAGACTTTTGTTTACTTGACCTAGAACATTTCAGCTCATATAAATCAAGCAAGATTTCAGTAAGCTTCCTATCAATTTTACTTCTGGGAACACCATGATTAAATAGTCAACACCATAGGTCTGTAAGAGTCAGATGCTCTAATTGCTCCATTATAGTAGCCACATTCACTTGCCTTTGGAGGTTGAGTGCCTTCACTTGACCCTTGCCACCCTGGGGTCTAAATGCTCCCAGTGCATTTAATATTTTGAAGTAAGTGATTGCAATTGCCACTGTGATTCTGACCTACAAAGAAGAGTGATCACAAATCACTTCAAGCATGCCCATAAAGTGGCTCTTTGCACATATTTATTGTTCAGAGTTGTGATGTAAGGTAAGTCTTCTTGACCTCCCTAGGATGGGTGAGTAGGTTTTAAATGACAAGTTCATTCTAACATTCTAATCTCCCTAAACCTTTGAACTCCTTCCTTCATATTAAAGCAAGGCATACCTGACACTTGCAATTCACATTTTTTTGGTCTATGTTTCATCCAGCTGAACAAAGTGCTTTCTGACCTCTTGAGTTGTAATATTAAATACAGAATCTCATATCAATAAATTTGGCCTCTTCATATCAATAAATTTGAGCTGGTCCAATTTTATGTTCCTTCTACAATTATTCCACACTCTAAATATCCTTTCCCATTAACATTACACAAAATTTTGCTTGTATGAATTAGAAAACTCAAGAAGTTCCTTTGGAGTGCAGCATGACTCCACATGGGGTAAACTTTGCATGTCACCTTTAGGGCTCTGCTGGGATTCAAGTCTAATTAGAGGTCTAGAAGAAAAGAGGCATGATAGATCCTGAAGAGAATCAGCATTATCCCGCAGAGCAATTTCTTCAGAGGATGCTATTATTATACCCTTAGGGACTAGAGAGTTATTCTCCTCTGATGGAGGTGGAAAGTAGATGCTACTGAAGGCAGGAATGCTACTGCCACTGGGGTTGTGAAGGACACTTCTGTTGTGGGTAGGCAGTGCAAGTCTACTGGAAGTGTGGCGAGCAAGTCTGCTGGAGATGAGGAAATTTCTTCCACTGGTTAAAAAAAAACACAAAAACGTTTGATCAGAATTTAGGGGCCAAATGCTCCTAGATTCACCAAGTCTCCCCACACAACACCTACCAACTTATAGAATTTCATTTTCCCCTGATCAATGTTGTCACTTTAAAAAATAGATGCTCTTGAATGTTGGGATTTTTACTTCTATTTTAATTCTCCCTGTCAGAAGATGAAGTTCTGGGTTTGCTTTTCTGGCAGTGTCAATCCTGCAGCTACAGGAAATAAGGGATTCCTTCAAGGTACATAGGCAAATCCTTAGGTCATTTATGTCGCACTTGAGGTGGGAATTCTAATCCTTTAGTTCATCCTTTTCTTCCATCACTTTCTCCAGGGACATTGGGAACAACCAGGCAACATCATTACATTGTTTTGAAAAACACTGGGGCGCCTGGGTGGCACAGTCGTTAAGCATCTGCCTTAGGCTCAGGGCATGATCCCTGTGTTCTGGGATCGAGTCCCACGTCAGGCTTTTCCGCTAGAAGCCTGCTTCTTCCTCTCACACTCCCCCTGCTGTGTTCCCTATCTCACTGGCTGTCTCTCTGTCAAATAAATAAATAAAATCTTAAAAAAAANTAAAAGATAAAATGAACTTATGGGACTTTATCAGGATAAAGAGCTTCTGCACAGCCAAGGAAACAGTCAAAAAAACTAAGAGACAGCCCACGGAATGGGAGAATATATTTGCAAAGGACACCACAGATAAAGGACTGGTATCCAAGATCTACAAAGAACTTCTCAAACTCAATACACGAGAAACAAATAAACAAATCATAAAATGGGCAGAAGATATGAACAGACACTTTTCCAATGAAGACATACAAATGGCTAACAGACACATGAAAAAATGTTCAAAATCATTAGCCATCAGGGAAATTCAAATCAAAACCACACTGAGATACCACCTTACGCCAGTTAGAATGGCAAAGATAGACAAGGCAAGAAACAACAATTGTTGGAGAGGATGTGGAGAAAGGGGATCCCTCCTACATTGTTGGTGGGAATGCAAGTTGGTACAGCCACTCTGGAAAACAGTGTGGAGGTCCCTTAAAAAGTTAAAAATTGAACTACCCTATGACCCAGCCATTGCACTACTGGGTGTTTACCCCAAAGATACAGACGTAGTAAAGAGAAGGGCCATATGCACCCCAATGTTCATAGCTGCATTGTCCACAATAGCCAAATCATGGAAGGAGCCGAGATGCCCTTCAACAGATGACTGGATTAAGAAGCTGTGGTCCATATATACAATGGAATATTACTCAGCTATCAGAAAGAACGAATTCTCAACATTTGCTGCAACATGGACGGCACTGGAGGAGATAATGCTAAGTGAAATAAGTCAAGCAGAGAAAGACAATTATCATATGATTTCTCTCATCTATGGAACATAAGAACTAGGATGATCGGTAGGGGAAGAAAGGGATAAAGAAAAGGGGGGTAATCAGAAGGGGGAATGAAACATGAGAGACTATGGACTATGAGAAACAAACTGAAGACTTCAGAGGGGCGGGGGTGGGGGAATGGGATAGACTGGTGATGGGTAGTAAGGAGGGCACGTATTGCATGGTGCACTGGGTGTTATACGCAACTAATGAGGCATCAAACTTTACATCGGAATCTGGGGATGTACTGTATGGTGATTAACATAATATAATAAAATAAATTAAAAAAAAAGAAATATCCAAGGAAGATATTTTTCCTATCTCTATAAACAGTTCAAACCATGAACTAGCAGTGGTCTCTTCACTACTGGAAGTAGAGTCATTAATCTTTAAATCTAATCAGAACCAACTCATCCTTAAAATTATTTTTCTATAGATCCACTCTTTTTTTTAAAGATTTTTTATTTTTATTTATTTGACAGAGATAGAGACACCCAGCGAGAGAGGGAACACAAGAAGGGGGAGTAGGAGAGGAAGAAGCAGGCTCATAGGGGAGGAGCCTGATGTGGGGCTCGATCCCACAACGCCGGGATCACGCCCTGAGCCAGAGGCAGACGCTTAACCGCTGTGCCACCCAGGCGCCCCTCTATAGATCCACTCTTAGTAACAAAATCTGTATTACTTTAGGTTCTCCTGGGAAACATAACCGATAGATTATAGATTGATAGATGATAGATTATATATGTATCTATATCTACATCTATCTATATATTTACAGAGAGGAAGAGGGAGAGAGAAAGAGAAAGTTAATAATGAGGGATCGGCTCATGTAGTTATGGATCCTGAGAGAATCAAGATAGGCCATTTTGAGCTGGAGACCCAGAAAAGATCATTATGTAGTTTTTTCCACTCAAAATCTAAAGGCCTAAGAACCATGACAGCCAATCACATAAGTATTAGTCTCAGTGTGAAGGGACCCATAAGTGTGTGAGCCAATGGTGTAAATCCTGGTCTGACTCCAAAGGACTGAAACTCAAGAGCATCAATATCAAATAGCATGACATGGGTGACCCAGTTCAAATGGAGAGTGAATTCACTCTTATTCATTATTTTTGTTCTATTCAGGACATCAGTGGGGTGTATGATGTCTGCCTGTGTTGGTAAGAGTTATTTTCTTTACTTACACAATTAATTTAAATGTAAAAAAAAAAAAAACACCTTTCAGAAACACTGCCACAGACACATCCAGAAATATTTTACTAGTTATCTGTGCAGTTTAGCTTATTCAAGTTCAGATATAAAATTTACCAATACGGTGTTCCAAATATCCTTACATTCTTTTCACTTTTCCATATCTTTTCTGCTCTTCAGATTTAATATTTACAGTGGTCATATATTCTAGTTCACTATTTCTTCCATGTACTCACAATGTTTTTGAACCTCTCTAATGTTACAGTTTGGTTATTGTATTTTACTGCTTCACAAGTTTTGTTTCCTTTATTTGTGTAATTTTTGTATTTTTATTAAAATCTCATTTGTTCATACAGTTTCCCATGTTTCTTTCTTTCTTTGTTTCATTGTTTTGTTTGGTGTGCTTTTTGTATATATTTTGTGTTGTTTTTGTTCTTTTTGTCATAGTTTCATTTAGCTCTTTGATCATATTTATTTTATTTTTTTATTTGTAGGAAACATTAATTTATTCAAAAATATCTTTTCTTAAAAAGCTTGAATAAAAAATGTGGGGGTGCCTGGGTGGGTCAGTTGGTGGGTCAGTTGGTTGGGCAACCAACTCCTTTTTTTCTTTTTTAATTTTTTTTATAATGCTATGTTAGTCACCACACAGTACATAATTAGTTTTTGATGTAGTGTTCCATGATTCATTGTTTGTGTATAACACCCAGTGCACCATGCAATATGTGCCCTCCTTACTACCCATCACCAGCCTCTCCCAATCCCCTACCCCCCTCCTCTCAGAGTCCATAGTCTCTCATGGTTCCCAGAGTCCATAGTCTCTCATGGTTCATTCCCCATTCTGTTTACCCCCCCTTATTTCTTCTTCCCTTTCTTCTCTTACCGATCTTCCTATTTCTTATGTTCCATAAATGAGTAAAACCGTATGATAATTGTCTTTCTCTGCTTGACTTATTTCACTTAGCATAATCTCCTCCAGCCCTGTCCATGCTGCTGCAATGTTTTGTTTCCTTTATTTGTATAATTTTTGTATTTTTATTAAATTCTCATTTTGTTCATACAGTTTACCATGTTTCTTTCTTTGTTTTGTTGTTTTCTTTGGTGTGCTTTTTGGATGTATTTTGTTTTGTTTTTGTTCTTTTTGACGTAGTTTCATTTAACTCTTTGATTATATTTTAAAACTTGTTTAAAAATTTTTTAAATAATCATATTTTTTATTTTATTATGTTAGTCACCATAAAGTACACCCCCAGTTTTTTAAAAAAAAACAACTTTATTGAGGTATAAATAACACACCATAAAACTCAAGCATTTTAAGTGTACTCTTTAATACTTTTTATTTTTATTTTATTTTATTTTATTTTTTTTTGTTAGGTAAGTCAAAGGACAGCTCTTCTTCAGAATTTTTTGTTTGTTTCTTACTGTGTTTCCTTGAATGGGCCATATATTTCTGTTTCTTTATAGGGCTTGTAGTTGTCTTGGTTATGGTTGAAAATTGGACATTTAAATTATATAATGTTGTAATTCTGTATATCAGCTTCTTTCACTTCCCCAGATGTTGCTTTTTGTTGTTTGTTGATGTTTTTTTGTTACTATGGAAGACATTTAAATTATATAATGTTGAAATTCTGTATATCAGCTTCTTTCAATTCCCCAGATGTTGCTTTTTGTTGTTTGTTGATGGTTTTTTGTTACTATGGAAGGCCATTTGTTTATCTACTTTCCAACACTATCTTTTCAAAGATTGTTCTTTGTCATGTATGGTTAATGAAATCCCTGTTCCTTAACTTGTGTTCACCTAGTTATTTAGACAGAGATTTAATTGAATACCGGGAAGTACACATATAATAGAAAAACAGAAAACTAAGCAAAAAAACAAAAAAGAAAGGTAATCATCTCTCCTATATTTGCCAATTGTGTCTTGGCTCTCTATTAACACTTAGGCAGGCTTTCACTGAGCCTTGAGAATAGCCCAAGATGAAACATTAGGATTTCTTAGGTCTTCTCCGAATGAGTCTTGCTTTCGACATGCATATAGCTGTTTTGGAATGTCCTAGTTTCCCCAAAAAACTGTCCCTAGATGTTACCTTAGGAAATCTATTGTTTGCTTTTCCTACCATGTTTTTCACAGTCCTCTAAGAGTTGTTAGTTCACCTTGTAGAGCTTTTGAGCAATGCTAACTGCTCTTTTACTCACAGTTCAAAGTTAGGAAAAACCAAGATAACATCTTAAATCAATCTGTTGGGTAACTGCCACTCAGGTAAGAATAGATAAACACAATAATTTATTAATTATGTCTGCTCTATTCCCTCCAAGTTCAAGGGAATAGCCCCACACTTCTTTTTTTTTTTTAATGATTTTTTATTATATTATGTTAGTCACCATACAGTACATCTACGGTTTCCGATGTACAGTTTCATGCTTCATTAGTTGCATATAAAACGCAGTGCACCATGCAAAATGTGCCCTCCTTACTACCCATCACCGGTCTATCCCAATCCCCCACCCCCCTCCCCTCTGTAGCCCTCAGTTTGTTTCTCAGTGTCCATAGTCTCTCATGTTTCATTCCACCTTCTGATTACCCCCTTTTCTTTATCCCTTTCTTCCCCTACTGATCTTCCTAGATCTTATATTCCATAGATGAGATAAATCATATAATTGTCTTTCTCTGCTTGACTTATTTCACTTAGCATTATCTCCTTTAGTGCCATCCATGTTGCAACAAATGTTGAGAATTCGTTCTTTCTGAGAGCTGAGTAATATTCCATTGTATGTATGGACCACAGCTTCTTAATTGAGTCATCTATTGAAGGGCATCTCGGCTCCTTCCACGATTTAGCTATTGTGGACAATGCTGCTATGAACATTGGGGTGCATATGGCCCTTCTCTTCACTACGTCTGTATCTTTGGGGTAAACACCCAGTAGTGCAATGGCTGGGTCATAGGGTAGCTCAATTTTTAACTTTTTCAGGGACCTCCACAATGTTTTCCAAAGTGGCTGTACCAACTTGCATTCCCACCACAATGTAGGAGGGATCCCCTTTCTCCACATCCTCTCCCACATCTGTTGCTTCCTGCCTTGTCAATTTTTGCCATTCTAACTGGTGTAAGGTGGTATCTCAGTGTGGTTTTGATTTGAATTTCCCTGATGGCTAATGATGTTGAACATTTTTTCATGTGTCTGTTAGCCATTTGTATGTCTTCATTGGAAAAGTGTCTGTTCATATCTTCTGCCCATTTTATGATTTGTTTATTTGTTTCTCGTGTATTGAGTTTGAGAAGTTCTTTGTAGATCTTGGATACCAGTCCTTTATCTGCAGTGTCCTTTGCAAATATATTCTCCCATTCTGTGGGCTGTCTCTTAGTTTTTTTGACTGTTTCCTTGGTTGTGCAGAAGGTTTTTATCTTGATGAATTCCCATAAGTTCATCTTATCTTTGTTTCTCTTGCCGTTGGAGATGTGTCATGAAAAAGGCTGCTCTGGTTGATGTTGTAGAGGTTGTTGCCTATGTTCTCCTCTAGAATTTTGATGGATTCCTGTCTCACATTGAGGTCTTTCATCCATTTGGAGTTTATTTTTGTGTATGGTGTGAGAGAGTGGTCAAGTTTCATTCTTTTGCATGTAGCTGTCCAATTTTCCCAGCACCATTTATTGAAGAGACTGTCTTTTTTCCACCGGATGTTTTTTCCTGCTTTATCAAAGATTAGTTGCCCAAAGAGCCGAGGGTCCATTTCTGGGTTCTCTATTCTGTTCCATTGGTCCATGTGTCTGTTTTTGTGCCAGTACCATGCTGTCTTTGGGATCACAGCTTTGTAGTACAGCTCGAAATCCGGCATTGTGATGCCCCCAGCTTTGTTTTTCCTTTTCAACAGTTCCTTGGCGATTCGGGGCCTTTCTGGTTCCATACAAATTTAAGGACTATTTGTTCCAGTTCTTTGAAAAATGTCATTGGTATTTTGATCGGGATAGCATTGAAAGTATAGATTGTTCTGGGTAGCATGGATTTTTAAACTATGTTAATTCTACCGATCCATGAGCATGGAATATTTTTCCATCTTTTTATGTCTGCCTACTGCAAATATTATTCTCAATGGGGAAAAGCTGGAAGCCTTTCCCTTAAGATCAGGAACACGACAAGGATGCCCACTCTCGCCACTATTATTCAACATATTACTAGAAGTCCTTGCAACAGCAATCAGATGACAAAAAGGGATCAAAGTATCCAAATCAGCAAAGAAGAAGTCAAAAAGTCTCTCTTCGCAGATGACATGATACTCTATATGGAAAACCCAAAAGAATCAACTCCCAAACTATTAGAAGTTATAGAACAATTCAGTAATGTTGCAGGATACAAAATCAATGCCCAGAAATCAGTTGCATTTCTATACACGAATAACGAGATTGAAGAAAGAGAAATTAGGGAATCTATCCCATTTACCAATAGCACCAAAAACCATACGTTACCTTGGAATTAACTTAACCAGAGACGTAAAAGACCTATATTCTAGAAACTATAAATCACTCTTGAAAGCCCCCACACTTCTAATACAGACTGCCGCTGCTTCAAAATCAAGACACTGCCAATAGTGGAGACAGGGTAAGTCAAGGGCAGCTAAAATTGCCACGAAATCTTCCTACCATTTGAAGGGTCTTTTGCTTGATTCAGTGTCTGTTTACCTCTTGTAAGTTTCTGTTATCATTCAGAGTTCTGACAAAGTGATTCTGATCACTACTCCATTATTGTTTTGATGTTTCTATAGGGAAATGAAGGCTTAGAGTTGTTTACTCTGTCATTTTGCTGTAGTTACTCTGGAAAATAGCTCTTACATGCTATATTTGTTTTCACATGTGTAGATGCTAATTTTTTATTGTTATTTTTATTTTTTTAAAGATTTTATTTATTTATTCAAACAGAGATAGAGACAGCCAGCGAGAGAGGGAACACAAGCAGGGGGAGTGGGAGAGGAAGAAGCAGGCTTATAGCGGAGGAGCCTGATGTGGGGCTCGATCCCATAATGCCGGGATCATGCCCTGAGCTGAAGGCAGGCGCTTAACCGCTGTGCCACCCAGGCACCCCAGATGCTAATTTTTTAGAGGTTAGGATACAATGTGAGAGAAAGATTAGCATTCATCAAGCACAGTGATTCTAAGTCTGTTTGTTCATACTATATTTATGTAATTTCTAAAGGATTGATTTATTTCTTTTAGAGACAGAAAGAGAGATAAAGAACATGAGCAGGGGAAGGAGCAGAGGGAGATAGAGGAAATGTCAGGCAAGCTTCTTGTTGACCATGGAGCCTTATTCAGGGCTCAATTTCACAACCCTGAAATCACCACCTGAGCTAAAATCAAGAGTCAGATGCTCAACAGACTGAGCCAGCCAGGTGCCCTGATTCACATTATCTTTAAATGTCAATACCTTGATTGAGGAGTATATATGCACTGAGTCCCTGGAGGCTAGGTAATTATTAATAAAAATGAATAAAACCATTTTCTTTTTTCAAATATTTGAGTCACATCTGTACTGCACCTGCCATGTTCTTAATATATAGGTATCTTCATGCATGGTATTTTCTTAATAAATGCATCCCAAATAAATGAATAAATGTGTATCCTTTAGTAAGAGTGTACAGATTCTTTGGTTAATCAGTCTTACAACATATAGTACAGTTACAGGTTTAATTTAGCTTAGGATTAAGAAATATAAAAATAGACACAAAGCAGTCTGTTTTAAGAAAAAAAATGATAAAAAAAGAAAAAATGATCATTTGACAAGTGTTGAATGTACACCACTAATAATAAACTATATAACTATTTGATTAACTTTTCCCCCAGAGTTAGCTCAGACTAACAACTGAAGTAAGTATTATGAAAATAATATAAAAGGAAAACACCAAAAAATTTTGCTATCAGTCTAAGCAAAAATGGTGGTGCAGGAGGACTCTGAATTCACCTTTGCTCTAGACACCACAAATCTACACACCAAATTTATAGAACCCTCTTGCTGAGAAAGAACTGATGGGCTGACTGAACAGCTTCTACACAAGAAAAATAGAAAACACATAGAGAATGGCAAAAAAAATGGAGACACAGATATAAAGGGAATCTTGAACACCACGTTGTAAATTACGGTGGGGAAGGATAGTACTGAGGGGTCATGAGCCGATTTGTTTTCCCTGGAGCATAAAATATTGCTGTAGTTTGAAAGGGTAACTAGAATATAATGGAACCAGACCTACAATCCTACCTAATAATGGGGGAACTACTGGAGCTCTCTCCAGGTTGGAGGGGCTGATGAGCAGCACTGTTTGGCCCCACCCTTAATCTTAATACTGCATACAGGAACATGGGCTAGGAAACAGGTGGCTTGGCCCAGCAGTCCACAGACCCCTAACCCATGCAAGCCCTCGACATTCTGGGGCACATAACAGAGCCACAGTTTAACGAGCAAACTAAGTTAGAGAAGATCCAGCCCTGAAACTCCACCAAATCACCCAGCAATTTCTCTGACTCTATGTTAGAGACGCTAGTAAATAGTACAGTTTATGTTATCCTCAATCCTTGATAGCAAAGATGGGAGAAGGATTTAAGCATCACAGACCACCTGCCTCCTCTGTGATCACTGGGCTTTAACACACAGAACCACCAAATGCTCTGGGACAGAAACACACACTCAACAATAACAACAAAAACAACAACAACAACTCTGTTGTTGAAAATAGCAATGAGGAATAGGAGAGGAGGGAAGATAGTGGCAGAGTAGGTGGTCCCTAGTCTCTTCTCATCCTTGAGGACAACTAGATAACTATCAAATCATCAAATCATCCTAAATATCCCAGAAACAAAACTGAAATCTATTAGAAATAAAAACCCATGATTAGAGGGAGAGAAGAGACCACATTAAGAAGCTAAAAAGTGCAAAGACAAGGTTTAGGGGAGAAACAAATCATGCATGCAACATAGAGCATAGAGCTGTGGTCATGGTGCAGGGCAAGAGAGAAAAGAGCACACAGGCACACAGGGGAATGCAAAAAAAGAGAACATTCCCCCAAAGCTGTTGGCTTGGAAAATGAGAGGGGCTGAATTCTTTGAGTTCTTGAAACAAGTAGGGCTGAAACCCTACTGAAAAGTCAGCAGCCTTGGCTGGAATAGAAGACTGAAGACATTGCTTTGTTCCTCGACAGAAACCAGGCAAAAAACATGGGAGCTGAAGGTGTGGAAACATGACTTGAAGAACTGCGGCATGCAGTGGGGGACATTATTCCCTCTCCTCAAATTGCATCCCTGAGAGATAGTATTCACAGAGACACCTCCCCAGGAACTAAGAAGCTGGTTGATGTCATTTCCCTTACTTATCCCTCAGCATAAACACAGAGCCACCTGCGGGAAGAAATTCAGCATCAGCACTGGCTACAAACTTGCTAACACCAAGCCCCACACCCCTGCACTCTGTTGGGATTAATTTTCTCAGTCAAACTTGCCTCACTCCCAGTGTGATTGTCCCCACCCCCATAAGACAAGCACAAACCCTTGCCAACACTATAGAAAACCTGAAAGACTCCATCAAAAAAACTGCTAGAATGACTAATGAATCATGGAACTTTAAATCAAAAACCAGGGATGTACTGTATGGTGACTAATATAATATAATAAAAATATTATTATAAAAAAAGAAAAGAAAAGGATCCTGTCACTGAAAGATGCCTGAAGCCAGCCTGGGAGACCTCAGATCAGCCTGTGGTGCCAAGAACTGCCCATGAAGTGGGTCCACACTGTCCCTCTCAACACAGGCTTGCCTTTCAGGCAATACCAAACAAACATCCAGAGTGGGGAGGAGGGCTGAGTTCAGATCCTGCCTCCCTATCAAGAGCAGTTACAGAATACATTTTCTGAAGATGCCTCAGAGCCCAAGCTCAGGGAGAAATAAAAGGTTCTAAATCACAAAAGCAAACAAAACAAAACAAAACAAAAAACCCTGCTAGAATGGACACACAAATTCAGTAAATTTGCAAGTTACAAAATCAATATACAGACATATGTTACATTTGTATATTCCAATAATGAAGCAGCAGAAAGACAATTTAAAGAATCAACAACTACAACTGTATCTAAATAGATAACTAATAATGAAATATTAATGAACTAACCAAAGAGGTGAAAGATCTGTATTCTGGAAAATATAAAACACTGATGAAAGAAATTGAAGAGGTCACAAAAAAATAGAAAGACATTCCAAGTTCATGGATTTAAGAACAAATGTTAAAATGTCTTATGACCCAAAACAACCTACACATTTAAGGCAATTCCTATCAAAATACGAACAGCATTAGTCACAGCTGCAACAAACAATCCTAAAATTTGTATGGAACCACAAAAACCCCAAACAGCCAAAGCAATCTTGAAAAAGAAGAAGAAGGCTTGAGTCATCCCTATTTTGTACTTCAACTTATATTACAAAGCTGTAGTGGTCAAAAGAGTACAGTATTGGCACAAAAATAGACACAATGATCAATGGAACAGAATAGAAAACTCAGGAATAAGCACACAACTATATGATCAATTAAACTTTGAAAAGCAGGAAAAATTTCCAAGGCGAAGACAGTCTCTTCAACAACTACTGTGGGAAAACTGGACAGCTACATGCCAAAGAATGAAACAACCACTTTTTTATACCATGCACAAAAATAAATTCAAATTGGTTGAAAAATCTAAATGTGAAACCTGAAAATATAAAATTCCTGGAGTAGAACACATGCAGTCACTTTTTGGCATTAGCCATAGCAACTTCTTTTTGATATGTCTCCTGAGGCAAGGGAAACAAAAGTAAAAATAAACTACTGGGACTTCATCAAAATAAAAATCTTCTGCAAATCAAAAGAAACATCAACAAAACTAAAAGACAATCTTTGGAATGAGATAAGATATTTGAAAATGACACATCTGATAAAGGGTTAGTATCCAAAATATACAAATAAATTATCAAACTTAACATAAAAAAACAAATAATCCAGTTATGAAATACACAAAAGACATGAAAAGACACTTTTCAAAGAAGACATCCAGACGGCTAACGGACTCATGAAAAGATGCTCAACATCATTCACCATCAAGGAAATGCAAATCAAAACCACAGTGAGATACCATCTAACACCTGTTATGATGGCTAAAGAAAAACAACAGAAGAAACAACAAGTGATAGTGAGGATGCAGAGAAAGGGGAACATTCTTACACTCTTGGTAGGAATGCAAACTGGTGCAGCCACTCTGGAGAACAGTATGGAAGTTGATCAAAAATTTAAAAATATGTTATCTTATTACCCAGCAATTACACTATTAGGTATTTACCAAGATGATACAAAAACACATATTTGAAGGGGTACATGCACCTCAATATTTACAGCAGCATTATCAATAGCTAAACTATGGAGAGAACACAAATGCCCATTGACTGATAAATGGATAAAGAAGATGTGGTATAGGGGCACCTGGGTGGCACACTCGATTGAGTGTCTGACTCTTGATTTCAGCTCAGGTCATGATCTCAGGGTCTGGGGATCAAGCCCCATGTCAGGCTATGAACTCAGCCTGGAGTCTGCTTGAGATTCCCTCTCCTTCTCCCTCTATCTCTCCCATTCATGCTCTCTCTCTCTCTGAAATAAATAAATAATTCTTAAAAAAGAAGACACACACACACACACACACACACACACACACACACACTGGAATATTACTTAGCCATTAAAAGAATGAAATCTTGCCACTTGCAAGGAGGGAGATGGAGCTACAGTGCATTATGCTTAGTGAAATAAGTCAGACAGAGAAAGACAAATACCATATCATCTCATTTATATGTAGAATTTAATAAATGAGGAAAGAAAACAGATGAACATATGGGAAGAGAGAAAATGAAAAGAGAGCGAGAGAGAAACAAGCCATAAGAGACTCATAGTGATGGAGAACAAACTGAGGGTTGAAGGACAGAGGTGGGAGGGGAATGGGCTAAATGGGTGATGGGCATTAAGGAGCACTGTTATGATGAGGACTGAGTGTTGTATGTAAGTGATGAATCACTGAATTCTACTCCAGAAACCAATATTAAACTGTATGTTAACTACATTAAATTTAAATTTTAAAAAAAGGAAATGGAAAAAGAAAACAAAGACTTACAGATGGTCAACAGGCATATGAAAAGATGCACATCGCTCATCATTAGAGTAATATAAATCAAAACTACAATGAAATATCACCTCACACCTGTCAGAATGGCTAAGATTAACACCTCAGGAAAGAACATGTGTTCATGAGGGTGTAGTGAAAGGGAACTCTCCTGCAATGTTGGAGAGAATGCAAAATGGTACAGCCACTTTGGAAAACACTAAGGAGGGTCCTCGAAAAGTTAAAAATAGAATTATCCAATGCTCCAGCAATTGCACTACTAGGTATTTACCTAAAGAATTTATTTAAAGTATTATTCTAAGGGATGTGTGCATCGCAATCATTATAGGAGCCTTATACACATAGTCAAATTATGTAAACAACCCATGCCTATCAACTATGAATGGATAAAGAGGAAGTGGTATATATAAACAATGATATATTACTCAGCCATAAAAAAGAGTGAAATCTTCCCATTTGCTAAAACATGGATGTATCTGAAAAGCATTATGCTAAGGGAAATAAGTAAGTCAGAAATTTAAAAATACCACATTGTTTCTATCATATGTGGCTTTTAAGAAAAAAACCAAATGACCAAAGGTGGAAAAAAAATAAATGAGAAAGAGAGAAGCAAATCAAGAAACAGACTCTTAACTATAAAGAACAAACTGATGGTTACAGAAGGAGAGGAGGATGGGGGGATGGGTTAAAAAGTGATGAGAATTAAGGAGTGCACTTGTTTTGATGAGCACTGGGTGCTGCATAGAAGTGTTGATTGAATCAGGATATTCTACACATGGAACGAATATAATACTGTATACTAACTAAGTAGAATTTAAAAACTATTTCAAAAGGCGTGCCTGGGTGGCTCAGTCGATTAAGTGGCCAACTCTTGGTTTTGGTTCTTATCATGATCTCAGGGTCCTGAGATCGAGCCCCACATCTGCACTCATTGGGTAGTCTGGTTGTGGATTCTCTCTCTCCCCCTGCCTCTGTCCCTACCCTCTCTTATGCTCTTGTTCTCTCTCTCTAAAATAAATAAATAAATAAATAAATAAATAAATAAATAAATAAATCTTTAAAAAATAAAACAAAGACTTAAAACAAAGAGCAACTAGAATACAAAGTATCTAACCTTAGAACTCTGCCCAATGGCAGGTGAGTTAATGAAATTCACCTTTGATCAGAGAGTTTCTGAGCACCACAGTATAGATTTTCCCTCTATCTTCATAACACAAATAAGAGTAAGTCCAGACTCCTTTGCCAGCCTACCTCCTCAGTCATGCCCAGACCCTTAGCTTACATCAGCCCCAGACACACCACTAACATTTTACCAGTTCAGTGCACACCAGGACACACCTGTTACCATGGTGTTACAGGTGCAACACACTGGAACACTCTAAGACTGCACTATTCTGGCTCCAAACATCTTATCAGGAAACACATGGCACAAAGTACCCTGGGAACACTTGAGCAGAACTAATCTCAGATCCAGAGCACTGCCAGGGCAACCTCTGTGTGGTGAACCCCAGGATTACCACAGCCACAGCCCATTTAAGCTTTGGCCACAGCTTCATGCCAGCACCAGCACAAATGGCTCCAGGCCCCAGAGCCCATGGTAGCCAAAGCTCCTGCCAGCCATACAAAAGCACCAAGCACAAACAGTCTACACACCAGATAACCATACACACAACCATTACTTCAAGTTTAGGAAGAGGTATTTTGCCTAATTGATGTAAAGAAACACACACACACACACACACACTAAAGGATCAAAATGAGAATATGCTCCAAATGAAAGAAAGAGACAAAATGTCAGAAAAACAGCAGAAAGAAATGGAGGTAACCCTATACCTGATGAACAGTTCGAAACAAATGTCCAAAGTATGCTTTCAGGTCTGGAGAGAAGTGTAAATAAACTCTGTGAGAATTTGAACATGAGATGGAAAATATAAAAGAGAAAGAATCAGAGGTGAAGAATACAATAACTTTAATTTAAAAAATACAGTATACAGATTCAACAGTACTTTAGCGAATACAGGATTATGGACCAGTGACCGTGAAGTTGGGTAATGGAAAGCACCAAAGCTGAACAGAAAAAAGAGAAAAAAAATGATGATAAACTAAAGGATTCTTGAAAAATACCAAGTGAACAAATATTTACACCATAAGGTTTCTAGAAAGAGAAAAGAGAAAGCAGCCAGAAGCTTACTTGAGGTAATAATGGCTGAGAAATTCCATAAGTTGCTGAAAGAAACAGACATCCAGTCCAGAAAGCTCAGAGAGGTACAAACAAGATGAACCCAATGAGCTCCACACCATGGCACATACTAATTAAACTGGTGAGGACTAAGTATGAAGAGATAATTTTAGAAGCAGAAAGAGAGAAGCATGTAATTGCATACAAGGAAAACCCATATAAGTCTATTAGCTAATTTTTTATCAGAAACTGTAGCTCAGAAGGGAGTGACATAATGTATGCAAATTATTGAAAGGAAAAATAAATACCACAATCAAGAATATTCTAGGGGCACCTGGGTGGCTCAGTTCATTGAGTGCTTTCAGCTCAGGTCATGATCCCAGGGTCCTGGGATCGAACCATATGTGAGGCTCCCTGCTTAGCGGGGAGTTTCCTTCTTGCTCTCCCTCTTCCCTACCCCAGCTCATGCTCTCTCTCTCTCTCTCTCTCTCTCTCTCTCACACACACATAAATAAATAAAATCTTAAAAAAATATATTTATGGATAGGGGAGGAAAGATGGCCAAAAGATAGGGGACCTCATTATTTCTAGTCCCACAAATTAAGCTGGATATCTGTCAAAATATTTGAACATGCACAAAGTCAACCTGAGATGTAAGAAAATATAGCGGGAAATCTACAAGCAGCAAAACAACTGGTTTTTGCAAGGTAGGACATGCGGAGTCATGAATCTGCAGGAAAATATCAGAAGATAAACGGAGGAGAGAGGGAGCCGCCAAAAGCTGGCTAGTGGAAAGTGAGATAACACAGAGCACAAAATCAGAACGCTTAGAAATCTGCTCCAGTGAGAGACATCCCTTTCTGAAAGGGGCTCAGGGGCTGAAGAGAGCAGAATTCTGAGGTGTTCATTGTGGTCTTAGGATCTCAGGAGACACAGAAAGAATGGGGGTACCTGACACAATAGAATGGCCAAGTAGTGGAATAGGGAAACTGGTCCGTTAGCCCAGGAGGAGATTCTCTAATCACCATAATCCATAAGCTGGGCTGGTCGGGTGACTACTCTTCACCTGAGCAGCCTGAAAAGAACTGGAACATGCGGGCCATTTACATACACCTGGGAGACACAAAACAGGTGTGCCCATGACCAGGCAACAGCACTTTGGGTGGTGGCAGGCCCAGAATGGACAGTAAGGTGACACCCAGACATGGCACGGGAACAGCAGAGCAGGGTGAGTGCAGAAGCCCACAGCCCCTCACAGTCCCAGGGCACACACAGAGTGGTGATGCTGTGTTGTCCCTTGGACTCCCCCTGGGAGGATTACAGTGGACATGCATCACAAGTATCTTTGGAGTTTGGCACACACAAAAGTGAAGACTTTTTGTCCCAGAGGGTTTATTGAAGAAGGGGGGACCATGATCTTTCAGCTCTGAGCTGGAGATGCAGGCACAGCCATTTTTATTCTGATCCTCTAAAGAGGTGTGGAAAGCCTCTAGGGAACAAAAGCCACACAGAGAATCAGCTTGCACTGAGCCCAGCTCCCTGGCAAGGGGTGGGGCACCTCTGTCCAGGCAAAGACACCTGAGAAGAAGCAGCAAGCAGGCCCCTCACCCAGAAGACAGACTGTAAGAACAGGTGGAATACAACTTTACGGATCCCACAAGACTGTTAAACTCCAGCACCAGGAGAAAAAATTATATTGAACTCCAGGTGCTTTCTCATGATTTGTTTATCTTTCAGTCTAAGATTTTCCATTTCTTTTTTTTAACCTTTTTCTATTTCAACTAGATTCATATTTTACCAACTTATGTTTTAAGTCACTTTTTAACTTTTATTTTTTACATCTACATTCTGTAGATATATTCTTCATTTTAGTCCTTTTTTCACTCTATTCTATCATATATACATATTATGGTTTCTTTGCAATTTTGGGATGTAGTGTCTTCTAACACAGAGACCAAAATTCAATCAGGAACAAGTGGGTGACACTGCTTTATCCACCTGTGAGATTATAGTATCCCCCCCACACACACTTTTTTTGTTTTGGTTTGGTTTCCTTTAGTTTGCTTTGCTTTGGTTTGCTTTTCTGTTCTGGTTTCTGACCTCTTTGGATTTGTCTAGGGTTCACTTTGCTTCTGTCATGGTTGATATTTTGGATTCTGCTCACTCAACCCCCCCCCAAATTCCTCTAAGCAAAATGACTCGAAGGAAGAATTCACAACAAAAGAAAGAACAAAGGCAATGTTCTCTGCCACATAGCTAATCGATATGGATATAAGTAAATTGTCAGAGATGGAAATCAGGATAGCAATTATAAAGTTAATAGCTGGTCTTGAAAAAAGCATAAACAACAGTGGAGAAACTTTAAGGGCAGAAATGAGATTTAATCAGACAGTACATAAAAATGCTATGAATGAGATGCAATCTAATTGGATGCTCTAACAGCTAGGGTAACTGAGGCAGAAGAGAGAATAAGTGACCTAGAGGACAGGGTGATGGAAAGGAAAGAAGTTGAGGAAAAGCAAGAAAGACAACTAACGGCTCATGAAGAAAGGCTTTGTGATTTTAATGATGCCTTGAAAAGAAAAAAAATTAAGAATGTCAGAGTTACTGGGGTGACTGGGGGATGGAGAGAGATAGAGGACCAGAATGTATATTTGAGCAAATCGTGGCTGAGAACTTCCCTAATCTGGTAAAGGAAACAAGTATTCATGTCCAAGAAGCAGAGAAGACCCCACCCAAAATAAATAAAAATAGATCAATACCCCGATGTATTGTAGTGAAGCTTACAAATGTTAGAGAAAAATAACCTATCCTGAGAGCTACTCAGGAGAGGAAGTTCCTTATATATGGAGGGAGGAACATCAGTATAACATCAGACCTATCTTCAGAAAACTGACAGTCCGGAAAGTGTTGGCATGATACATTCAGGATACTAAATGAGAAGAACATACAGCCAAGAATACTTTATCCAGCAAGAGTGTCATTCAGAATGGAAAGAGAGATAGAGTTTCCAGGACAGACAGAAGCTGAAAGACTATGTGACCACCAAGACAGCCTTGCAAGAAATATTAGGGGGATCCTGTAAGTGAAGTAAGATCCCAAGTATAACATAGACAAGAAAGAAACAGAGACACTCAACAGAAATAGGGACTTCACAGGTATTACAAGGGCACTAAATTTATATCTTTCCATAGCTACTCAAATGTAGAAGAGCTAAATGCTCTAACCAAAAGACACAGGGTATCAGATTGGATAAAAAAGCATGACTCATCCATATGCTGTCTACAAGAGACTCCTTTTAGCCCTAAAGACACCTCCAGATTTAAAGTGACAGGATGGAGAACAATTTATCATGCTAAAGGACCTCAAAAGAAATCTAGCAATCCTCATATAAAACAAATTCGATTTTAAACTGAAGACTGTAATAAGAGATGTAGAGGGACATTATATCACTCTTAAAGGGTCTATTCAACAAGAAGATCTAAAAATTGTACATATATATGCCCCCAAATTTGGAACACCCAATTATATAGACCATATAATAACCAAAGAAACACATTAATAGTAGGGACTTCAATCCCTTACAGCAATGGACAGATAATATAAACAGAAGATCAAAAAAGAAACAAGGGCTTTGATGTACTGTATGGTGACTAACATAATATAAAAAAAGCATTAAAAAAATAAACAAGGACTTTGAATGACACACTGGAACAAAAGGACTTCAAAGATATATATAGCACATTCCATCTTAAAAAACAGAATAATCATTCTTGAATGCACATGGAACATTCTCCAGAATAAACATACTGGGTCACAAACAAGGTCTCAAACGATATTCCTTACATATCTTCAGATCACAGTGCTTTGAAACTGGAACTCAATCATAAGAGGAAACTGAGAAGGAATTCCAACACTTGAAGGTTAAAGAGCATCTTGCTAAAGAATAAATGAGACTATCAGTAAGTTAAAGAAAAACTTAAAAAATTCATGGAAACTAATCATGATGAAACACATTGTTCAAAATAAATCTCTGGGATACAGCAAAGATGGTCCTAAGAGGGAAGTACATTGCAATAGAAGCTTCTCTAAAAAATTCGAAAAATCCCATATACATAAACTATCCTTACACCTAAAGGACCTGAAGAAATAGCAGCAAATAAAGTCTAAACCAAGAAGAAGAAGAGAAATGATAAAGATTAGAGCAGATATCAATGAAACAGAATCCAAAACAAAAGAACAGATCAATGAAACTAGAAGCGGGTTCTTTGAAAGAATTAATAAGATTTCTAAACCTCTGGCCAGATTTATCCAAAATAAAAGAATAAGGGCCATATTAATAAAAACATGAATGAGAGGGAAGAGATCTCTACCAACACCAAGGAAAAATAGACAATATTAAGAACATATTATGAGCAACCAACCATATGCCAACAAATTATGCAACCTGGAATTAATGGATGCATTTTTAGAAACTTATAAACAACAAAGACTGAAACAGAATGAAGTAGAAAATCTGACCAGACCAATAACCTCCAAGGAAATAGAAGAAATAATCAACCCTCCCCCCCAAAAAAGAGAGAGAGTCCAGGGCCAGATGGTTTCCCAGGGGAATTCTACCAAACATTTAAAGGAGAATTAATACCTATTCTACTAAAGCTGTTTCAATAAATAGAAATGGAGAGAGAACTTCCAATCTCTATCTATGAGGCCAGCATTACCCTGATCTCAAAACCAGGCAAAGACCCCAACAAAATGGAGAATTACAGACCAATATCCCTGATGAACACGGATGCCAAAATACTCACCAAGATACTAGCCAATAGGATCATCTATATTAAAAGGTTATTCACCATGACCAGGTGGGATTTATTCCTGGGATTCAAGGGTGGTTCAACATTGACAAATCAATCAACGCAATAGATCACATTGATAAAGGAAAGACAGGAACCATATGATCCTCTCAATTGATGCAGAAAAAATATTTGACAAAATACAACACCCTTTCTTGAGTAAAGCTATTCAAAGTATAGGGATAGAGGACACACCTCAATATCATAAGAGCCATATATGAAAAGCCCACAATGAATATCAAAAGTAGGGGAAAATGAGAGCTTTTCCCTTAAGGTCAGGAACATAACAAGGATGCCTACTTTTATCACTATTGTTCAACACAGTAGTAGAAATCCTAACCTCAGCAACCAGACAACATAAAGAAATGAAAGGCATCCAAATTGGCAAAGAAGAATTCAAACTCTCCCTCTTTGCAGATGATTGATACTTTATGTGGAAAATTCAAAACATTCCACCCCAAAACTGCTAGAACTCATACAGCAATTCAGCAACGTGGCAGGATAGAAAATCAATGCACAGAAATCAGTTGCATTTCTATACATTAACAATGTGACTGAAGAAAGAGAAATTAAGGAATCAATCCCATTTACAATTTCACCAAAAACCATAAGATACCTAGGAATAAACCTAACCAAAGAGGTAAATGATCTATACTCTAGAAACTACAGAACATTTATGAAAGAAATTGAAGAAGACACAAAAAGATGGAAAAAAAACATTCTATTTTCATAGACTGGAAGAATAAACGTTGTTCAAATGCCTACACTTCCTAGAGCAATCCACACTTCCAACACCATCCTTATCAAAATACCATTGGCATTTTTCAAATAGCTGGAACAGACAATCACAAAATTTGAAAGGAACCAGAAAAGGCCCTGAATCACCAAGGAAATGTTGAAAAAGAAAAAAAAAAAGCTGGGGGCATAATGTTGCCTGATTTCAAGCTATATTACAAAGCTGTGGTTAGTAAGACAGCATCGTATTGGTACAAACAGAAGCATAGATCAATGGAACAGAACAGAGAGCCCAGAAATGGACCCTCAATTCTATGGTCAACTAAATGTCAACAAAGCAGGAAAGAATACCCAATGGAAAAAAGACGGTTTCTTCAATAAACAGTGCTGGGAAAATTGGACAGCCACATGCAGAAGAATGAAATTGGACCATTCTCTTACACCATACACAAAGATTAACTCAAAGTGGATGAAAGACCTCAATGTGAGACAGGAATACATCAAAATCCTAGAGGAGAATATAGGCAGCAACCTTTCTGACCTCGGTCACAGTAACTTCTTCCAAGACATGTCTCTAAAGGCATGGGAAACAAAGGGAAAAATGGACTTTTGGTACTTCATCAAGATCGAAGCTTCTGCAAGTCAAGGGAAACAGTCAACAAAACTAAAAGGCAACCTATGGAGAAAAGGATAGAACTGGAGGGTATTATGCTAAGTTAAATGAGTCAGAGAAAGATAATTATCATATGGTTGCACTCATATGTGGAATAAAAGAAATAACACAGGGAATCACAGGGGAAGGAAAGAAAACTGAATGGGAAGAAATCAGAGAGGGAGACAAACCATGAGAGAATCTTAACTCTGAGAACAAACTAAGGGTTGTGGAACAGGAGGTGGGATGGGTGATGGGGTAACTGGGTGATTGGCATTATGAAGGGCATGTGATGTGATGAGCACTGGGTGTTATATGCAACTAATGAATCATTGAACATTATAACAAAAACTAGTATGCTATATGTTGTCTAATTGAATCTAATTTAAAAAAATAAAAATTGAAAGAAGAAAGAATACTCTAGCTTGCAAGCTATCATTCAGAACAGAAACAGAGATAATTTTTTCCCAGACATTTCCATCAATGTTGATGCAAATGGTGGATATTCATCCTTTCTGATGGCTGAATAATATTCCATTGTATATATGAACCACAACTTCTTTATCCATTCATCTGTTGAAGGGCATCTCGGCTCCTTCCACAGTTTGGCTATGGTTTGGCTATTGCTGCTATGAACATTGGGGTGCTGTGCCCCTTCTTTTCACTACATCTGTATCTTTGGGGTAAATACCAATAGTGCAATTGCTGGGTCATAGGGTAGCTCTATTTTTAATGTTTTGAGGAACCTCCATACTGTTTTCCAGAGTGGCTGTACCAGCTTGCATTCCCACCAACAGTGTAAGAGGGTTCCCCTTTCTTCACATCCTCGCCAACATTTATTGTTTCCTGTCTTGTTAATTTTTGGATTTTAACTGGGGTAAGGTGGTATCTCATTGGGGTTTGGATTTGTAATTTCCTGATGGCTAGTGATGATGAATATTTCATCATGTGTCTGTTAGCCATTTGTATTTCTTCTTTGGAGCAATGTCTGTATCTTCTCCCCATTTTTTGACTGGTTTGTTTGTTTTTTGGGTGTTTAGTTTGAGAAGTTCTTTATAGGTCTTTGATATCATCCCTTTATCTGAAATGAGTATTAAGGAGCACACATGTTGTGATGAGTAGTGGTGTTATATGCAACTAATGAATCAGTGAACACTACATCAAAAACTAATGATGTGCTGTACAGTGGCTAACTGAACATAACAAAAAATTTTTTCCAGACAAGTAAAAGTTAAAGAATTTCATCCCCATTTACCAGTCTTTACAAGAAGTGTTAGAGGGACTTTTAAGTAAAAATAAAAAGGCCATAATTGGAAGGAAGAAAATTATAAAGGAAAATAAATGAGTAAAAACAAACACAGCAATTGTAATAGGGCAATCATTTATAAAGTTATTATAAAGTTTAAAACACAAATGTATTAAACCATTTATATCTTTTTTTAAATACAGTGTTCAATGTTTCATTAGTTGCACATAGCACCCAGCACTCATCTCAACAGGTGCCCTCCTTAATACCCATCACTCAGTTATACCATTCCCCAAACCCTCCCTTCGGTACCCCTTAGTTTGTTTCTCAGAATCCAGAGTCTCTCATGGTTTGTCTCCCTATCTGATTTCTTATATCTAAAAAGGTTTGTTGGGGCGCCTGGGTGGCACAGCGGTTAAGCGTCTGCCTTCGGCTCAGGGCGTGATCCCGGCGTTATGGGATCGAGCCCCACGTCAGGCTCCTCTGCTGTGAGCCTGCTTCTTCCTCTCCCACTCCCCCTGCTTGTGTTCCCTCTCTCGCTGGCTGTCTCTATGTCTGTCAAATAAATAAATAAAATCTTTAAAAAAAAATTAAAAAAAATAAAAAGGTTTGTTAAGGGGACTCGGGGGGGGAAAGATGTAGAATATGACAACATATATAAAAAGGTAGAGGGTGTGAAGAAAAATTAGGCTTTTAAAATTTTTTTGAACTTACATGATCATCATTTATTTTAAACTGTTATATACTTAATATGTTATGTTACCTCATGGTAACCATAAACCACAAACTTCTAATAGAGACACAAAAATATAAAGAAATAGCTAAAAAATAACATTAAACAAAGTAATCAAACATGAAGAAAGAGAGCAAGAGAAGAAACTAAGAAGGATTATAAATCAAACAAATAACAAGATGACCATAATTATGTACCTATTAATGTTTATTTTAAATGTAAATGTTCAAAATGTTTCAATCATAAGTTATAGGATTATGGAATGGATAAAAGAAGACCCTTTATATGCTGCCTACAGAAGACTTACTTTAGACCTAAAGACATATAAAAATTAAAACAGAGGGGATGAAAAGGCATTTATCACACAAATGGAAGTGAGAGAAAAAATGAGGTAGCAATACTTATACCACACAAAATAGCCTTTAAAACAAAGACTATAGGAAGAGACAAAGAAGTGCATTATATAACGATAAAGGAATGAATCTAAAAGAGGATATATGAATTATAAATATCTATGCATTCAATACTGGAGCACATACATACATCAACTATTACCAAATATAAACAGAGACATTGATAGTAATACAATAATTATAGGAGACATTAGTGCCCCACTTACCTCAATGGATAGATCAGCCAGGCAGTAAATCCACAAGGAATCGGTATCTTTGAATGACACATTAAACCAGATGGACTTACAAGATTTATGCACAACATTCTATTCAAAAATAATAGAACAAATATTCTTTTCAAGTGCACAGGGAACATTCTCCAGGATAGATTTCATTTAAAGCTCCCCCCAAAAACCACAGAAAACAAACAACAAACAAACAAAAAACCCCAAAACAAAACAAAAATCTCTCAAAAATTTTAAGAAGATTGCGATTATATTAAGCATCTTTTCCAAACAAAACAGTATGAAACTAAAAATCATTTACAAGAAAAACTGGAAAAAAACACAACATGAGGAGGCTAAATGACATGCTACTACATAACAAATGGGCCATCGAAGAAATCAAAGAGGAAATAACATACATGGAGGCAAATGAAAATAAAAACACAACTCTCCAAAATATTTGGGATGCAACAAAAGGAGTTATAAGAGAAAAATTTATAGTTACAGATGTCTGCATCAAGAACCAAGAAATCTGTAATAAATAATCTAAACTTTCACCTAAAGAACTAGAAAGAGAGTAAACTTAAAGCTCAAAGTTACTAGAACAAAGATAATAATAAAAATTAGAGTAGACATAAATAAAATACAGATAAATAGAAAAAAAATCAATGAAACCAAGATCAGTGTCTTTGAAAAGCTAAACAATATTAATAAACCTTTAGCCACATAAAAAAAAAACAAGAGAGAGGACCCAAATAAATGATATCACAAATGAAAGAGAAAAGTAGAAATCAACCCCACAGAAATAAAAAGGTTTGTAAGAGGCCTCAATGAAAAAACAGACACCAACACATTGGAAAAATCAGAAGAAATGGTCAAATTCCTAGAAATATACAATTTCCCAAAACTGAAAAAGAAACAGAAAAACTTGGGTGCCTGGGTGGCTCAGTCGTTAAGCGTCTGCCTTCGTCTCAGAGCATGATCCCAGGGTCCTGGGATCAAGCGCCACATCGGGCTCCCTGCTCTGCTGGGAACCTGCTTCTTCCTCTCCCACTCCCCCTGCTTGTGTTCCCTCTCTTGGTGGCTGTTTCTGTCAAATAATTAAATAAAATCTTAAAAAGAGAAGGAAAGAAAAAAGAAAGAAAGAAAGAAAGAAAGAAAGAAAGAAAGAAAGAAAGAAAGAAAGAAAAAATCTGACTAGTCCAATTCCAGGTAACTATAGTGAATTGGTAACCAAAAAACTCTTGACATTAAAAAATAAATAAATAAAAATAATGAAATAAAATAAAATATAATAAAATAAATTTAAAATAATAAAATAAAATAATAAAATAAGGATCAGATGGATTCAAAGTGGATTCCACTAAAAATGTAAGTTAATATGGATTCTCCTCAAATTATTTCAAAAAATATAAGAGGGAGGAAACCTTCCAAATACGTTCCTTGATCCCAGCTTTTCCTTGAAAATGAAACCAAAAGCACTAAAGCAAAACCAAAAGAAACAAAAGCAGGTCAATATTCCTGAGGAACACTTGCAAATTTGCAACAAAATATTAGCACACTACATTCAACAGTACTTTAAAAAGATCATTCATCATGATCAAGTGTGTTTCTTTGGGCAACGCAAGAATGGTTCAGTATCCACAAATCAATCAACATGATATACTACATTAATTGAATAAAAGATAAATATATATATATAATCATTTGCATAGATGCAGAAAATACCAGTTGACATAATTTGATATTTTTCATGATAAAACCTGGCAACAAAATGGATTTAGAGGGAACATACCCCAATGTAATAAATGTCATACATGACAAACCCACAGTTAACATCATACTTAATGGGGAAAAATTGAGAACATTTCCTTAAGAACAGGAACAAGAGAAGGATGTCCACTCTGCCACTTTCATTAAAAATAGTCCTGGAAATCCTAACCACACCAATCAGACAATGTAAAGAAACAAAGGTTTTCAAATCAATAAGGAAGAAAGAAAACTGTAACGTTTGCAGAAGACATATTACTATACATAGAAAACCTTAAAGACTCCACTGAGAAACTCTTAGAAGTAATAAATGAATTAGGTAAAGTTGCATGATACAAAATTAATGTACAGAAATCATTTTCTTTTCTAGACATTAATAATGAAGCAGCAGGAAAAATTGTTTTATAAATCCCATTTAAAATTGCACAAAAAATAATAAAATGACAAGGATTAAACTTCACAGAGGAGGTAAAGACCTATACTCTGAAAATTATAAAATATCAATTAAAGGAATTTAGATGACAAAAACCAATAGAAATGTATTCCATGCTGCTGGATTGGAAGAATTTATTCTGTTAAAATATCCATACTACCAGCATCATACTACAAATTCAATGCAATCCCTATCTAAGTATCAACAAATCTTTCCCATAACCAAGACAAATAATTGTCAAATGTGTAGGGAACTACAAAACGCCTTAAATATCCAAAGCAATGTTGAGAAAGAAAAATTACACTGCATATGTCACAATCCCAGATTTCAAAATATACCACAATGGTATAATAATTAAAACAGTATGTTACTGGCACACAAAATAGACACATGGATAAATGGAATTAAATAGAAATACCAGATAAACCCATAATTGTATGGTCAATTAATCTATGACAAAGGAAGCAAGCACACACAGTGGAAGAATAAATCCTCTTCAATAAATGGTCCTGGGTAAACTGGATAACTACATGCAAAAGAATGAAACTGACTCACTTCGTTACACCATATACAGAAATAAAAAGGGTTTCAAGACCTAAATCTGAGATATGAATCCATAAAGCTACTGGAAGAAAACATGGCAAAAATCTCTTTGACATTGTTCTTTTTAAAATAATGATTGTTATTTTTATTTGTTTATTGAGAGAAAGAGAAAAAGAGGGAAAGAGAGCATGAACAGGGGAGGGGCAGAGGGAGATAGATGGAGAGAATTTCAAGCAGACTCCATGTTAAGTGCAGAGCCTGACACAAGGCTCAATTCCAGACCCTGAATCATGACCTGAGTTGAAATCAAGAGTCTGACAATTAGCCAACTGAGCCAACCAGGTGCCCCTCCTTGATATTGTTCTTAGCAACATATTTATTTATGTCTATAGAGGCAAGAGAAACAAACAAATGTCCACAATGGCCAAACTGTGGAAGGAGCCAAGACCTCCTTCAACAGACAAATGGATAAAAAAAGATGTGGTCCTTATATACAATGGGATATTACTCAGCCATCAGAAAGGATGAATACCCACCATTTGCATGGACATGGACAGAGCTGGAGGGGATCATGCTAAGTGAAATATGTCAAGAACAGAAAGACAATTATCATACGGTTTCACTCATTTGTGGAACATAAAGAATAGCAGGGAGATCGGTAGGAGAAGGAAGGGAATAATGAAGGGGGGGGTAAACCGAAGGGGGAATGAACCACAAGAGACTATGGACCCTGGGAAACAAACTGGGGGTTTCGGGGGGGGGGATGGACTAGCCCGGTGATGGGTATTAAGGAGGGCACATATTGCGTGGAGCACTGGGTGTTATATGCAAACAATGAATTATGGAACTCTACATCAAAAACTAATGATGTACTGTATGGTGACTAACATAATAAAATAATCAAAAAATGGAAAAAAAATAAATGTGACTTTTAGAAAACTTAAAAAAATAATGGGCAAAAGGCCTGATTAGACAATTTTCAAAAAAGTTATACAGATGGCCAAAGACACATGTGAAAATTGTCAACATAGCTTATCACCAGTGAAACAGGAATCAAAATCAAGAGATGACATCTGACACCTGTCACAATGGCTAGTATCAGAAAGATAATAAATACTATGTGGTAGCAACAATGTGGAGAAAAGAGAACTCTCACAAATTGTGGTGGAATCTAAATTATTGCAACCACTGTGGAAAACAGCAGGGAATTTGTTTAGGAAATAAAAAATAGAAATACTGTACAATCCAGTAATTCCACTACTGGGTATTTACCCTCCAAAAATGGAAACAATAATTCTAAAACATATGTGCTCCATTATGTTTACTTCAGTATTATTTACAATATCCAAGATATGGAAGCAACCCAACTGTCCGCGCACAGAGAAATGAATAAATATGTGTGAATAATGTAATGCAGCCAAAGAAAGAAAGACCTTGCTGTTTGCAACATGGATGAACCTAGAGGGTATTATGGTAAGTAAGATGTCAGACATAAACAAAAACCATGTGGTTGCACTTGTATATGGAATGTCAAAAACAAAACAGAACCAGACCCATAAATACAGAGAACACGCTGGTGATTGCAGTGGTGGTGGGCTGAAGGGGTGAAAGGGAGGCTTCCAGTTATGAAATGAATAAATCATGTGGATGAAAGGTACAACACAGGGAATATAATCTCTGGTACTGTAATAGCTGTGTAATGAAAGATGGTACCTACACTTGTGTTGAACAAAGAAACCATAATGTATAGAGCTGTGGAATCATGATGTTGTACACCTGAAACCAATGTAATATTTTGTCAGCTATTCTTTTTTATCAAGTTTTTAATTTTAATTCCAGTATAATCAACATTTTTCTTTAATTGAAAGATTGGAACAATTGAATTTCAATTGAAGAAAAAAATTATTGATTGATTTGGTGGATTGGTAATGAGCAATGACATCAGAGTTGTAAATTTAGGTAAATTTTCCAAATAATTAACCACTTAGTCAATTTTTTTTCAAACAATACCCAAGAATGTCCTTCTGTTTTGATATACTATGCTCTAGCTGATACCCTTTTCCTGACTTGAAAAATATATTTCCCATAGTTTTAGAAAAACTCTCTTTTTCATATTGACCAATAAGACAGTATTAGACATTTTGAGAAATGTCTATGTTGTACATGAATTTAAGGGTATGAAGTATATAATTTGCATGAACTGGCAGGTGATGAGAGTAGAACTTTAACACAATGTTATGTAAATCTAACACTTTGGGTTTGTTGTTGTTGTTGCTATTTGTTTGTTTAGTTTTACCTTTGACTACCTTCCTGATTCTTTTAACACTACTTGAGGTAAATCATGTTGGCAGGAAAGTAGCCCTAAAGATACTGGAAATTATATCAATGGAGAACAAAAATAAATAGAAATATATCTTAGTTCTACAGCAATAATTATGTAAGGCTGTCTAAAGTGATGGGATTGTGGAATATAGGTGAGGTTCAGTGGGGTGGAGTCCAGAGCCAAAGACCAAGAAAGAATTCTTGAGGCATCTTTGGTGCAAAATTGGTGGTTTATTAAAGTACGGGTACAGGACCCATGGGCAGAAAGAGCTGCTGCCACAGGTTGTGAGGGGTGGCTGATTATATACTATGGGGGGAAGTAAGGAAAAAAGGAGGTTGAGAAAGCACTTTCATTTGTCAAAGATACTGGAGGCCTTGCTATTGTCATGTTAAGGTTGTTTCAGTACTTTCCTCCTATCATGTGTCCTTATCAATGGGCTGCAGGTTTAAAAGAAACTCCACTTTATTTACACTTCCTTCTGCCTCAGCTTCCCTCAATTTTATGGAGGGGATGGTAATGTTAGGGTTTCTATGGGTCTGTGGAAGTTAGGCTTTGATAAGAAAGAAGATTGTGATCTCTGTTAGTTAACCATTTGTTTTTTCCCTTTCCTTAGCCTTAGGGCAGCCAGGAGTGCCTGAGGAATGTAGCATACATGGGGTGGAGGTTTGCAGGGTGTCAGCTTCTGCTTTGTCCTCAACTTGCCTTCTGTTCCCTCATCATATAGCACTGACATTAGTTCTGAGGAGAGCATTTGTTTAAAGATCTCATTGGACACATTGAAAAGTGAGGCAAGGAAGTGCCACAGGCTCTGTGTAGCCAGTCCTGCTTAGAGAAAATCTATCAAGTCAGGTCACGCAAAGGGACTGGAGAAAGGCAGTCACAGGTAGTCATGGCCTGGGTAAAAACCCGAATTTGTTAATATCTTCTTGCTTATGCTCATGAAGAAATGTTCTGAATACTGCTCTAGCCTGTATCCCCCACCCCCCAAAAAATTACAGAACACCTGAATTCTGATACCAGAAAATACCATCCTAATGCTAGACTAAGACTTCAGTTAACAAATGATGTCACAGGGAATTTGATTATCTCTGGGTGCAGAAACAAGCACATAAACAGAGACATAAGCTAGTTTCTAAACCCTCAGATTTAAGTGTCAGTTCACAAACCAAAAGTATGTTTTTCTCCTCTTGCTGAAATAATTGACCTTGACCAGAGAACCTCTATTTTCTGACAAACTTGCAGAGCTATGAGTGTGTACTCAGAATTACTTTTTTCTGTTCAGTTTTTCTTGCTCCCAATATTAAAAGTTAAAGACTTCTTACAAACCAGTTATTAATTTTGTGTTACTATTATTCTCTAATTCTTCCATAAATGAACACAATCCCCCAGTTTTTGTTGTTGTTTTCATTTACTTTGGATTTTCTAGCACGCCCAAATAGAACAGAGATGGTTGCACTGATGGCCAGGAGACCCAGGAGAACAGCCAACCACACTATCCAAGTGAAGTCCTCAAGGAAAAAGCCATCTGGAAAATAAAGATTGTCTCGCTTAGTATCCAACTCAGCATCAGTGACTTGGCTGCTGGGAACAAATCCCAAGATATTTTATTGTAGGAGACATTGCAAGGAATGACATGAATTCTTTTTTTTTTTTGAGACAGGTTAGATTTATTTTATTTTTTTATCTTTTTTTATTATATTATGTTAGTCACCATACAGTATATCCTTAGTTTCTGATGTAAAGTTCGATGATTCATTAGTTTTGTATAACACACAGTGCACCATGACATATGTGTCCTCCCTAATACCCATCATCAGCCTATCCCATTCCCCCACCCCCTCCCCTCTGAATCCCTCAATTTGTTTCCCAGAGTCCATAGTCTCTCATGGTTCATTCACCCTTCTATTTACCCCCTTTTTTTCTTCCCTTTCTTCTCCTACCGATCTTCCCACTTCTTATGTTCCATAAATGAATGAAAACTTATGTGTGGAGGTCCCTTAAAAAGTTAAAGATTGAGCTACCCTATGATCCAGCAATTGCACTACTGGGTATTTACCCCAAAGATACAGATGTAATGAAGAGAAGGGCCATATGCACCCCAGTGTTCACAGCAGCATTGTCCACAATAGCTAAATTGTGGAAGGAGCCGAGATGCCCTTCAACAGATGACTGGATTAAGAAGTTGTGGTCCATATATACAATGGAATATTACTCAGCCATCAAAAGAACGATTTCTCAACATTTGCTGCAACATGGAAACATGGACGGGGCTGGAGGGGATAATGCTAAGACAATTATCATAAGGAATGAATGGACTCTAAGCCTCACCCACCTCTCCTTGCAATTCTAAGGAATTCAGGAATGCTAAAGAACCCTCTGTTTCCTTTATTGTTACTAATGTACAGAGACTCAGAAGGTTTATTTTATAAATTCTCACAATGTTTTAATATGCTGAAAACAGACAAATAATGCATCAGCCATCCATGTACCCATGATCAAGGTTTAGTAAACATTAATATTACTAAATTAGTAGTAAATTAATAGTAGTAAACTAGCAGTAGTAGTAAAGAAGTAAAGACAAATAATGCTCTCATAATAAACAAAAATCTACAAATGCAATAAAGTATTTATTTTCATATTTTTTTCCAATTTTTCATCTTTGGTTCCCCAAACTGACTTTGTCATGTGTCCTTTCTATCCAATTATTTTCTACATAGACATATATGTGAGCTTGACAATATGCCAATGAGTGAGAGGCATATGGATCTTCTCTAAAGATTAAAGGAGAAATTGTGACATCTTTGATAATAAGCCAAATGGGATTCTTGGTCTAGGTCTAGAGATAAACTTATTTCAATTCAAAGCTTCTTATGAGACATCTGTCAGCTAGCAACTGAAATCAGTAAAATTAAGTACTGTTTTGATATTTTTCTAACTAATATTGTTATTTTAAAAGAGGTATCAAGGACACTTTCATTTAAGGACTACCCTCATTTAAGAACTCAGCAATATGTCTGTGGAATTTTAATGCTAATGTATAATGCATACTCAATTACATAAATATAAAAAGATAAATATTTTATCTTTTACTTTCAGATTTTCAAGAGCTTTATACTATTGCCCCAACTCATGATACCCTAATACATGTTTCAACTCATTTCCTCAGTATAAAAATCTCAGTAAGAGGCTGCTAATTTTCTCTATTCTAACTTTGTTTTACTAAGGTTATTGGGAAAAAACCCATCTTTTCTGGTGTATGTGTTTACTTCTTTCACATTTCCAAACTCAAATTCTCTTTCTAATTATCTTAAAACAGTGTGAGTTCCCAAACTAAAGCATTATAGAAATGGCACTTCACTTGTTGATATAAGGTCATACAAATATTTATGTATTGTAGGGAAGTATATTGTGGCTCAGTATTTTTTCTAAGAAACAGGACGTAAAAGAAATAAGATATAGTGTCCATGGGAGATTGTTATTCTATCTGGGGAAATAGGGAAACATATAATCATAATAATGTATGAATAAAGAAGGCACTTAACACAGAATGGGTTGAAGATAGCTTCCTGGGAAGATAAGGTGAAGAATTCAGGGAGCAGTAGGAAACTCTTAGTGACAGGAATTTAGGACAAATGTGTTGGTAACAGCCTACAAAGGCTATTGCATGGCTGAATATGTTCAGAGAATTAATGTGGGGTAGGAAGAGTTGGAGACAAGGAAGAGAGGGATGAAAGATGAAGGTGGCGGGATAAGAAAGCAAGACATAGAATGTTGTTGACAGGCTGTAATACTTCAAATAAAGACATTTGCAAGGGGCCCCTGGGTGGCTCAGTCAGTTGAGCAGCTGCCTTCGGTTCAGGTCATGATCCGAGGGTCTTTGGATGTAGTCCCATGTCAGGCTCCTTGCTCTGCAGAGAGTCTGCTTCTCCCTCTGCCCCTCCCCACACTCATTCTCCCAATCTCTCTCTCTCAGTCTCATGCTCTCTCTCTCAAATAAATTTTAAAAATTGCATATACAGGAAGTCAGAGGAGATCATTTGGGCAAACTATTTCTTTGAAAGATTTTTTTGGGTAAACATAAAGAATAGATTGGAGTGTCATAGCTCTTCTCTGACTGTGATATTAATTATGTTAGTTAATACTCATAACAATTTCATGAGGTAGACACAAATATTACCCAGATGTAACAGATGGGAAACTGAGCACAGAGAGCTCAATAGTTACCCAAGATCATGAAGCTGGTAAATGGCTCTGTACAGATTCAAATTCAATTTGACAGATGGGAGAAAACACCAAGTTGTGAAAAGTGGCTTTCCCTAGGCAGTGGGATCAGGAGAGGTTTAAGGAGGAACTTTAAAAGATTCCTCAAAATACATTATTGCCCTTTCAATGCTTTTGTGCATTCATATATTCATTTTTATAAAGTAGGACAATGACATTGCTATCACAGAAAAATACAAAACAAGACCAAATATGAATTTTTACAAGTTCTCCACATTAAGAATTACAAATGGGTAAACTAGAACATTCTTCCAGGTCTAACAGTCATAGGTCTTTGTCAGTAAGATCTTCTCAATTAACAGTGATATCTCAAGATATGGACTTCAGAGGGAAATGACCTGCCATGGAAGCATGTACTTCTTTCTCTACATCGAGTATTAGGTTCCTTACAACACAGGACACTTTTTCTCTTGAACTTTTGTCCACTGTGAGAGATGATTCTACATGAAACAGTCCATTTTTTTCTATTTTCTTGTCTCAGAGGCTGGTGCCAAGTGCAGTCCTTGATGGTCCCTCCATTGCAGTTCAGGCTCTGGATACCACCCCGTGGATGTGCAGGTCAACTTAATTTCCCTCCTATTTCCAGACTCAATGTGAATACGAGGACTTATGCCTGAGCCTAAAATAAGCAAAGAGAGGCAGAGAAATTACACTTCTCTAAGCTTTTGTTGCCATCTTACATTTTAATTAACTTCTATGAAACTCAGTTTTCTTATTTATAAAAGTGGAGGTTAGAAAATTGTCTAGTCCAGAGGCTGAATTTCAGCCGCTGCTGCTCTGACTCTCAGAAGAGGCATAGCAAACCGCCAGGGAAAGCCGCCAGAGAACAAAAGCCCGGAAATACTGGCTCACAGGGTGCCCATCCCCATCCCCCCTTGCAGGAGACACAGAGACTCTACCCAAAAAGGGTTTTCTGAGTACCGGCAGGCAGGCCCCTCCCCCAGAAGGCAGGCTGAAAAATCAAGAAGCCTACAACCCGGAGCGCCTGAGTGGTGCAGTCACCAAGCACCTGTCTTCGGGTTAGGGTATGATCACAACGTTCTGGAAAGGAGTCCCTCATCAGGCTTCTCCACCGGAAGCCTGCTTCTTCCTCTCCCACTCCTCTGCTTGGGTTCCCTTTCTTGCTGACTGTCTGTCTCTCTCTCTCAAATATATAACCACATCCCTAAGATCTCTATAAAACAAGGGCGCACGGCCTGGGTCCCAGTCAACAACTTGGGCTCTGGACAACCCCACAATCTCTCTTCATCAGAATGATGAGAAGAAGAAATCCCCCCCAGCAAAGAAAAGATAATGAGTCTGTGGCCTCTGCCACAGGATTAATACATATGGATGTATCCCAATTATCAGAAATGGAATTCAGAGCAACAATGGTCAAGATGATGAGTAGACTTGAAAAAAGTATTAGAGAAAACGTTGCTGAGAATATAGAATACCTAAGGGCAGAAATGAGAGCGAATCTGACAGAAATTAAAAATTCTATAATCTGACAGAAATTAAAAATTCTATGAGCCAAATGCAGTCAAAACTAGAGGCTCTGACGGCCAGGGTCACCAAAGCAGAGGAATGAATTAGCGAATTGGAGGATGGGTTAGTAGAAGAAAAAACGAAAATAGAAGCTGGTCTTAAAAAATCCACACCCAGGAATGTAGATTATGGGAGATTACTGACTCTATGAAATGATCCAATGTCAGAATCATCGGCATCCCTGAGGGGGTGGAGAAAAACAGAGGTCTAGAAGAGATATTTGAACAAATTGTAGCTGAAAACTTCCCTAATCTAGCAAGGGAAACAAGCATTCGTGTCCAAGAGGCAGAGAGGACCCCATCCAAGCTCAACCAGGACAAACCTACGCCACGGCATGTCATAGTGCAATTCGCAAATATTAGATCCAAGGATACAGTATTGAAAGCGGCCAGGGCAAAGAAATTTCTCACGTACCAAGGCAAAGGTATCAGGATTACGTCAGACCTGTCTACAGAGACCTGGAATGAGAGAAAGGCTTGGGGGGGCATTTTTAAAGCTCTTTCAGAGAAAAACATGCAGCCAAGGATCCTTTATCCAGCAAAGCTGTCATTCAGAATTGATGGAGAAATAAAGACGTTCCAAAATCGCCAATCATTAACCAATTTCGTAACCACGAAACCAGCCCTACAGGAGATATTAAGGGGGGCTCTATAAAGGTAAAAAGGCCCCAAGAGTGATACAGAGCAGCAAGTCACAACCGATACAAAGACTTTAAAGAGAAATGGCATCATTAAAATCATATCTGTCAATAATCTCTATCAATCTAAATGGCTTAAACTCTCCCATAAAACGCCACAGGGTTGCAGATTGGATAAAAAGACATGACCCATCCATTTGCTGTCTACAAGAGACTCATTTTGAACCCAAAGATGCATTCAGACTTAGAGTAAGGGGATGGAGTACCATCTTCCACGCAAATGGACCTCAAAAGAAAGCTGGAGTAGCAATTCTCATATCAGATAGACTGGATTTTAAACTAGAGGCCATAGAGAGAGATACAGAAGGGCACTATATTATTCTTAAAGGAAGTATTCAACAAGTGGATATGACAATTATTAATATATATGCCCCCAACAGGGGAGCAGCAAGATACACAAGCCAACTCTTAACCAAAATAAAGAGACATATAGATAAGAACACAGTAATAGTAGGGGACCTCAACACCCCACTATCAGAAATAGACAGAACACCCTGGCAAAAACTAAGCAAAGAATCAAAGGCTTTGAATGCCATACTCGACGAGTTGGACCTCATAGATATATATAGAACACTACACCCCAGAACCAAAGAATACTCATTCTATTCAAATGCCCATGGAACATTCTCAAGAATAGATCATGCTCTGGGACACAAAACAGGTCTCAGCCAATACCAAAAGATTGAAATTATCCCCTGCATATTCTCAGACCACAACGCTCTGAAATTGGAACTCAACCACAAGGAAAAACCTGGAAGAAACTCAAACACTTGGAGGCTAAGAACCATCCTGCTCAAGAATGACTCGATAAACCAGGAAATCAAAAAACAAATTAAACAATTTATGGAGACCAACGAGAATGAATACACAACGGTCCAAAACCTATGGGATACTGCAAAGGCAGTCCTAAGGGGGAAATACATAGCCATCCAAGCCTCACTCAAAAGAATAGAAAAATCTAAAATGCAGTTTCTATATTCTCACCTCAAGAAACTGGAACAGCAACAGAGGGACAGGCCTAACCCACTGACAAGGAAGGAGTTGACCAAGATTAGAGCAGAAATCAATGAATTAGAGACCAGAACCACAGTAGAGCAGATCAACAGGACTAGAAGCTGGTTCTTTGAGAGAATCCATAAAATTGATAGACCACTGGCAAAACTTGTCCAAAAACAAAGAGAAAGGACTGAGATTATTAAAATTATGACTGAAAAGGGAGAGGTCACGACCAGCACCATTGAAATTGCAAGGATTATTAGAAACTTTTATCAACAGCTATATGCCAAAAAACTAAACAATCTGGAAGAGATGGAGGCCTTCCTGGAAACCTATAAACTACCAAGACTGAAACAGGAAGAAATAGATTTCTTAAATAGGCCAATTAACTATGAAGAAATTGAGTCAGTGATAAACAACCTTCCAAATAATAAAACTCCAGGCCCAGACGGTTTTCCTGGGGAATTCTACCAAACATTCAAAGAAGAAATAATACCTATTCTCCTAAAGCTATTTCAAAAAATAGAAACAGAAGGAAAGCTACCAAACTCATTCTATGAGGCTAATATTACCTTGATCCCCAAACCAGGCAAAGACCCCCTCAAAAAGGAGAATTACAGACCGATTTCTCTAATGAATATGGATGCCAAAATCCTCAACAAGATCCTTGCTAATAGAATCCAACAGTACATTAAAAGGATTATCCATCATGACCAAGTGGGATTCATACCTGGGATGCAAGCATGGTTCAACACTCGCAAATCAATCAATGTGATACATCATATCAACAAGAAAAGACTCAAGAACCATATGATCCTCTCAATTGATGCAGAAAAAGCATTTGACAAAATACAGCATCCTTTCCTGATTAAAACCCTTCAGAGTGTAGGAATAGAGGGTACATTTCTCAATCTCATAAAAGCCATCTATGAAAAGCCTACTGCAAGCATTATTCTCAATGGGGAAAAGCTGGAAGCCTTTCCCTTAAGATCAGGAACACGACAAGGATGCCCACTCTCGCCACTATTATTCAACATAGTACTAGAAGTCCTTGCAACAGCAATCAGAAGACAAAAAGGGATCAAAGGTATCCAAATCGGCAAAGAAGAAGTCAAACTGTCTCTCTTTGCAGATGACATGATACTCTATATGGAAAACCCAAAGGAATCCACTCCCAAACTATTAGAAGTTATAGAACAATTCAGTAAGGTGGCAGGATACAAAATCAATGCCCAGAAATCAGTTGCATTTCTATACACGAATAACGAGACTGAAGAAAGAGAAATTAGGGAATCCATCCCATTTACAATAACACCAAAAACCATGCGTTACCTTGGAATTAACTTAACCAGAGACGTAAAGGACCTATATGCTAGAAACTATAGATCACTTTTGAAAGATATTGAGGAAGACATAAAAAGATGGAAAAATATTCCATGCTCATGGATTGGAAGAATTAACATAGTTAAAATGTCCATACTACCCAGAGCAATCTACACTTTCAATGCTATCCCGATCAAAATACCGAGGACATTTTTCAAAGAACTGGAACAAATAGTCCTTAAATTTGTATGGAACCAGAAAAGGCCCCGAATCTCCAAGGAACTGTTGAAAAGGAAAAACAAAGCTGGGGGCATCACAATGCCGGATTTCGAGCTGTACTACAAAGCTGTGATCACAAAGACAGCATGGTACTGGCACAAAAACAGACACATCGACCAATGGAACAGAATAGAGAACCCAGAAATGGACCCTCGGCTCTTTGGGCAACTAATCTTTGATAAAGCAGGAAAAAACATCCGGTGGAAAAAAGACAGTCTCTTCAATAAATGGTGCTGGGAAAATTGGACAGCTACATGCAAAAGAATGAAACTTGACCACTCTCTCACACCATACACAAAAATAAACTCCAAATGGATGAAAGACCTCAATGTGAGACAGGAATCCATCAAAATTCTAGAGGAGAACATAGGCAACAACTTCTATGACATCGGCCAGAGCAACCTTTTTCACGACACATCTCCAAAGGCAAGAGAAATAAAAGATAAAATGAACTTATGGGACTTTATCAGGATAAAGAGCTTCTGCACAGCCAAGGAAACAGTCAAAAAAACTAAGAGACAGCCCACGGAATGGGAGAATATATTTGCAAAGGACACCACAGATAAAGGACTGGTATCCAAGATCTACAAAGAACTTCTCAAACTCAATACACGAGAAACAAATAAACAAATCATAAAATGGGCAGAAGATATGAACAGACACTTTTCCAATGAAGACATACAAATGGCTAACAGACACATGAAAAAATGTTCAAAATCATTAGCCATCAGGGAAATTCAAATCAAAACCACACTGAGATACCACCTTACGCCAGTTAGAATGGCAAAGATAGACAAGGCAAGAAACAACAATTGTTGGAGAGGATGTGGAGAAAGGGGATCCCTCCTACATTGTTGGTGGGAATGCAAGTTGGTACAGCCACTCTGGAAAACAGTGTGGAGGTCCCTTAAAAAGTTAAAAATTGAACTACCCTATGACCCAGCCATTGCACTACTGGGTGTTTACCCCAAAGATACAGACGTAGTAAAGAGAAGGGCCATATGCACCCCAATGTTCATAGCTGCATTGTCCACAATAGCCAAATCATGGAAGGAGCCGAGATGCCCTTCAACAGATGACTGGATTAAGAAGCTGTGGTCCATATATACAATGGAATATTACTCAGCTATCAGAAAGAACGAATTCTCAACATTTGCTGCAACATGGACGGCACTGGAGGAGATAATGCTAAGTGAAATAAGTCAAGCAGAGAAAGACAATTATCATATGATTTCTCTCATCTATGGAACATAAGAACTAGGATGATCGGTAGGGGAAGAAAGGGATAAAGAAAAGGGGGGTAATCAGAAGGGGGAATGAAACATGAGAGACTATGGACTATGAGAAACAAACTGAAGACTTCAGAGGGGAGGGGGTGGGGGAATGGGATAGACTGGTGATGGGTAGTAAGGAGGGCACGTATTGCATGGTGCACTGGGTGTTATACGCAACTAATGAAGCATCAAACTTTACATCGGAATCTGGGGATGTACTGGATGGTGATTAACATAATATAATAAAATAAAATAAAAAAGAAAAAAAAAGAAAATTGTCTAGTCTCAAAGAACTTTGGAGAAGGCAAATCAGCTATATAAACATTTAACAAAGCACACAAATGCCCAGCTTGTCTATCTTAATTGTTTTCATTTTTCCTCTCTCCCCTTTGAAACATTACTGATTATTTTATTGGATGATTCTTAAATTTGGGTAGAAAAACATCTATCAAATCACTTGCAACCTCTAAAGCACACATCAATTTGTCTTTTTCTGTGGCAAATTACTACTCATTCTCCAAAAATCTTTTAATCCCTAGTTCTAAAGACATTATTTTTAATAAGAACTTATGATGTTTGGAATGCTACCAATATCAAGGTGGTCTAAATGAACTGGGTACAGGTTGCTACTGAGCACCTGAAATATTGTTAGGAACTGATTTCATATTTTCATCAATTAACTGTATATCAATTATACTTAAATTTCAATGCAACGTGTAGTTAGTAGCTACCATTTTGGATAGAACACTTTGGGGAACAATATATATTTTATCTGTGGATATGTAAGCCCAGGTTAAGAATGTATTGTCCAGTTGGGCTAGGCCAGTGATACATATTAAGGAGGGCACATATTGTATGGAGCACTGGGTGTTATATGCAAATAATGAATCATGGAACAGTACACCAAAAACTAATGATATACTGTATGGTGACTAACATAACATAATAATTTAAAAAAATAGAATGACTTGTCCAACCTTTTACAATTAGGAGTGGCTTTGGTATGCTGGTGGAAGTGTTTGGAATGAATATTAGATGTGTGCCTTCCAGAATATCTCCGTCAAAGGAAGGAGATACAACTTTCCCTTCACTCCTTGTCTCTTCTCAAGGGCTTGAGAACACAGTGTCTGTGAGTCATCGTCAAAAGTGGATTAGTGGATGTGGCAAAACATCCAGATAAGAAATGTGTAAATTTCATAGTGTCTAGCCACTCTTCTTTACCATTTGGAGAGTGTGGGATTTTCATTGTCCTCTGGCCAGCTTAGGGAGAGAAAACCTATACAGTCCAAAATTACAAGGTTTTGTCACCTAATATCAGGGCCTTCAATTTGATTTCTTATGTCTTAGAAAATATTTTGGTTAAGTGTGCAATCTATATTTGTGGTTCTCCTAATTTGTGGTTATTGATGGATTTGCTTACCCATATCCTGCAAGTGTCAAGTAGATCGATAGCAGAGAGTGATTTTAAGTAGAATTAATTGTTGGTGTTCACTGAAGTCCTGGGTTCTGCAGAAATTTTATTATCCACAACCCCCTGGATATTTAAACAGCACAGGAAATGAGTTGGTTTTCTTTTGATGGAGAGTGCTGAAGAATATTTTCTATAGGAGATAGTGTAGGACTGTGGAAGTGCCTGCAAAGACTGCATCTCTATCAGGAACTGGTTACTCATTTTGCAGCAAGTGTCACTCCTCCAGAATGGAGAAATGGATTAAAGAAATGCATGCCAGAAATCACAGTAACTAAAGGAATCAGAAGAAAACATGAGGTCTCTTGTTAGAGAACATCAAGGACTCTGAAGATCTGGAACAGATGAATCACCTAATGCCACACAGCATCAGACACTACCTTGCATTGGGTATGGGTGTTGGACAAAAATGGATCCAACCCAGGAAAAATAACACAAGGTCATAAATAATTCACCTGAAGGAGGTAGGAGCATTGAATCAGCATAGGACTTCATGTTTATGATACATGACTAAGGGCAGCAGGTACAAAATGAGATGGTTCCCACATTTTCAACAAAGTGTGGCAAAAAATCCTGCCCATTTGGAAAACAAAGTACAGCCCCACATTTAGAGAGCAACAGAAGTCTTTTTAAAAATCTAGATTCTTCAGAACATATTTGTGATCATTTGTGTCAATATTTATATACAAGTTTATATTATAATAGGCCATATGGGATATAATATCCTAAGAATTTAAAAGTACATCTCTTTTCATTAATTTGGAATGCATCCCATGGGTGCCCTGTGAATGGTTGCATCTGCAAATATTGTACCTAGTTGGAATATAAAATCTGGATATTTCTATTGCCCACAGGGAACATGAAAAAGTGAACCAAATTTATTTGGATGTTGTGGGCCTAGTACAAAGGTGGGTGGAATTCATTAGTGTTATTTGTAATATATATCCATGGTGCAAATTAAAAAGATCATCATAAGCATTATCTTAGTTTTATTTTTCTAAAAAATGTGCTTGGGTAGCAAATACAACTTCCCTTGCATATATGATTTCAGAAATCAAGGTTGTGTCAGATAACCTCCTCTACAAGACATAAGAGATTGTAGATTGTAGAAAGTGTGTCAATTAATCAATGTTGGAGCTGATAACAAACACATGCAGAAGCACAATGTCAGAGTTTAGTGTCCATAGGTTCAAGATAAGAAATGCAAACTTCTAAAGAAATTGGGATAAAAATGTTGCAATTAATTTGGAATTCATGTGTCTCTTCATAATAGTGTTTTCATTTTTCAAATAAATAGACGTAGACCACTGAATCATATGGTAGTTCTATTTTTTATAATAATATTTTTTATCATATTTTGTTAGTCACCATACAGTACACCCTAGTTTTTTATGTAAAGTTCCATGATTCATTACTTGCATATAACACCCAGTGCACCATGCAATACATGCCCTCCTTAATACCCATCACCAGCCTATCCCATTCCCCCACCCCTCCCCTCTGAAGCCCTCAGTTTGTTTCTCAGAGTCCATAGTCTCTCATGGTTCTTTTTTTTTTTTTTCTTTGAGAAACATCCAAACTGTTTTCCATAGAATATGCAGCAATTTGCATTCCCACTTAGAGTTCATGAGGATTTCCTTTCCTCCACATCATCACCAATACTAGTTATTCCTTTTCTTTTGGATAATATCTATTCTGACAGGTGTGAGGTAGTATGCCATTATAGTTTTAATTTGCATTTCCTTGAAACTTAGTGAATCATAGTATCTTTTCATGTGCCTGTTGGCCATCTCTATGTCTTCTTTGGAAAATATCTATCTAGGTTCTCTGAACATTTTTTGATTAATATTTTTTCCCATGTATTTGACTACCATGAGTTTTTCAAAAATTGGGATGTATTTTGATTCATTATTGGATATATCATTTAAGAATATCTTCTCCAATTCAGTAGGTTGCCTCTTTGTTTTATTGTGTTTTTTTTCTTTTCTATGAAAATCATTTTTAGTATAGTGTGGTCCTGTTTATTTATTTATTTTTATTATGTTGAGTTAGCCAACATATTAGTTTTTGAAGTAGTGTTTAATGATTCATTAGTTGCATATAACACCCAGTGCTATTTATTTATTTTTGTTTTATTATCCTAGGTTAAGTAGATGTATCCAAAAAGGTCATTAAGAATGGTTTCAAGGGAGAGGGAGGAAAGATGACAAAGAGTAGGGGACCTCACCTCATCTGGCCCCCGGAATTTAGCTGGATATTTATCGAAGCATTCTGAACACCCACAAATTCAGTCTGAGATGTAAGAATATATATCTGGAACTCTACAAGTAGAAAGGTGACTATTCTTTGCAAGGTAGGATGTGCAGAGATGTGAATCTGCAGGAAAACACTGGAAGATACATGGAGGAGGAAGGGAGTCTCCATGAGCTCCCTACTGGAAAGTAATACAAGACAGGAGGGCAAAATCAAAACCATTAGAAATCTGCTCCAGTGAGAGACATCCCTTTCTGAGAGAGGATCAGGGGATAGAAAAGGCAGAATTCTAGGTGGGTCACTGTGGTCTCAGGATCCCAGAAGACACAGAAAGAACAGGTGAGCTTGAACCAATAGAGTGTCCAAAACAGCAGAACAGGGAAACTGGTTATGGTCTGCCATCCCAGGAGGAACCCTTAGCTCAAGTTGCCACAAACCACACAAGTCCAGTAGGGAGACCACTCTACCTGAGCACCTGGAAAAATACTAGAACATACGGGCTGTTTCCCATCACCTGGTAGGGACAAAACAGGTGCACTGATGACTGGGCAAAAGCTCTCAGGGTGGTAGCAGCCCTAGAAAGGACAGTAAGGGTGACACCCAGGCATGAGTTGGGAGCAGCAGAGTTGGGTGGGCATGCAAGCCCACAAATCCTTGCAGTCCCAAAGACACAAAGTGCGAAGATTCTCACAGGTCCCTGGGAATTCCCGCAGGAGTATTGCAGTGGGCCTGACCTGTGGGTTTCTGTGAAGCTTGGTGCACACAGAAGTGGAGACGGTTTGACACATAGTTTATTGAAGGGGGGGCACCCTGATCTTGTGGCTCTGGGCAAGAGATCCAGTCATAGGCATTTTTGCTCTAATCTTCTGAAGTGGTGCAGAAAGCTGCCAGGGAACAGAAGCCACACAAAGAGCCAGCTTACATTAAGCCCATCTCCCTTACAAAGGGGTGGCAACTCGCCGAGACAGAGATACCTGAAAAGCAGTATGGTAGCGCCCCCAAGATAGACTGGAAGAACAGGTGAATGACAAGATTATGGATCCCATGAGACTGTAACAGTCTGGTACTGGGGAAAACAGTATACTGAGTTTCAGGCATTTCCTCATGACTCATTTATCCTTCAGTTTAAAATTTTCCATTTTTTTCTTTACCATTTTCCCATTTCAATTAGATTCTTATTTTACAAGCTTATGTTTCTAAGTCACTTTTTAACTTTTATTTTTTCACTTCTACATTTTAACAATATATGCTTCAGTCTAGTTCTTTTTTCCCCACCCTATTCAATTTTATTTTTATATAAATATAAATGTTGCTTTCTTTTGCAATTTGGGGATAGAGTGTCTTCTAATACACCAACCAATATTCAATCAAGACCAAACAGATTACCCTGCTTTTTCTACCCTGTGAGATTATAGTTGCTATAACTGCCATATCTATACATACCTATATATCTATACACACACACACACACACACACATATATTATATACATATGCATATATGTGTATTTTTGTTGCATTTGGGTTTTGGGTGCTTTTATGTGGTGGCTTCTGACCACTTTGTATTTCTACTAGGGTATATTTTGCTTTGATCATACTTGATATTTTGGACTGGGTTAATACACTTACCCATCCTTCCGTGGGCAAAATGACTAGAAGGAGGAACTCAAAACAAAGGAAGGAACCACAGGCAATGTTCTCTGACACAGAATTAATCAATAAGAATAAAAGTAAGTTGTCAGAGATGGAATTCAGGATAGCAATTATAAAGTTAATAGATAGGCTTGGAAAAGCATAAATGACAATACAGAATCTCTGAGGGTAGAAATGAGATCAAATCAGGTTGAACTTAAAAATGCTAGGAATGAGTTGTAGTCCAAATAGGATGCTCTAACAGCTAGGTTCAATGAGGCAGAAGAGAGAATAAGTGATCTAGAGGACAGGCTGATGGAAAGGAAGAGATTGAGGAAAAGAGATAAAAACAACTACTAACCCATGAATAAAGGCTTAGAGCAATTAATGATGCTATGAAATGAAACAATGTCAGAATCATTGGGGTGCCTGAAGGGGTGGGGAGAGAGAGCCAGAAGGTATATTGGAGCAAATCGGAGCTGAGAACTTCCCTAACCCAGGGAAGGAAACAAGTATCCATGTCCAAGAGGCAGAGAGGACCCCTCCCAAAATCAATAAAAATAGAGCAACACCCCAACATATAACAGTATAGCTTGCAAATCTTAGAGCCAAGGAAGATATTCTGAGAGCAGCTAGGGAGAGGAGTTTCTTTATGTATGGTGGGAGGAACATTGGAATAACATCAGATCTGTCCACAGAAACCTGGAAAACCTGAAAGGGCTGGCAAGATATATTCAAGGTACTAAATGAGAAGAACATGTAGCCAAGAATAATTTATCCATCAAGACTGTCATTCAGAATGGAAGGAGAGATAAAGAGTTTCCAGAGATACAGAAATGGAAAGAATATGTAACCACCAAGACAGCCCTGCAAAAAATATTAAAGGGGATGCTGTAAGCAAAATGAGATGCCCCCCAAGAGTAACACAGACAGAAAGTAACAGAGACACTCTACAGAAACAGGGACTTTACAGGCAATAAAATGACACTAAATTCATATCTTTCAATAGTTGCTCTGGATGTAAATGGGCTGAATGCTCCCATCAAAAAATAAAGCAGCAAGAACCATCCATATGCTGTCTACAACAGACTCATTTTAGAACTAAAGACACCTCTAGATTGAAAGTTAAGGGATGGAGAACTATTTCCTATGCCAATGGACATCTAAAGAAAGCTGGGGTAGCAAGCCTCATATCAGACAAATTAGAATTTAAACCAAAGACTGTAGTAAGAGATGTGGAGGGACACTATATCACACTGAAAGGGTCTGTCCATTATGAAGCTCTAACAGTTGTAAATATCTATGCCCCCAACATGGGAGCAGCCAATTATAAAAACCAATTAATAACCAAAACAAAGAAACACATTGATAATAATACATTAATAGTAAGGGACTTCAACACACCACTCAGAGCAATGGACAGATCATCTAAGTAGAAGATCTACAAGGAAACAAGGGCTTTGAATGACTCACTGGACCAGATGGACTTCACAGATACACAAGAACATTCCACCCTAAAAGAACCGAATACTCATTCCTCTAGAGTACACCTGGAACTTTCTTCAGAGTAGACCTTGTAATGCAGGTATAGAGGTAATGTACCTCAACATCATAAAGCCCTTTTATGAAAGCCCCACATTAACATTATACTTTAGGGTGAAAAGCTACAAACATTTCCTCTAAGATAGGAACATGACCATATTGCCATTTTTATTCAACATTCTGTTAGAAGTTCTAAGCATGAAAAACAAAGAATAAAAGGCATCCATATTAGAAAAAATAATGCAAAACTGTCACTATTTGTTGATGACATGATATTATATATAGAAAGCCTTCAAGATTCCACCACCAAGAAACTATTAGAACCTAGGCATAAAGTGTAAATTTTCAGGATACAAACATTTCTGCATAAGGCTGGTATGTTTTTATATAATGGTAATGAGCCCTCAGAAGAAAAACAAACAAACAACCAAACAAAAAACAATTACATTTACGATTCTTCAAAAAGACAAATATCTAGCAGTAAATTTAACAAAGGAGGTAAAAGACCTGTACTTCAACTATTACAAATTTATAAATGGAATTGAACACACAAATGAAGGGAAAGATATACCATGCTCCTGAATTAGAATAATAAACATTTTTAAAATATCCATATCACCGAAAGCAATCTACAGAGTCAATGCAATTGTTATCAAAATTTCAGTGGTATTTTTCACAGACATTGAAGAAAGAATCCTAGAATTTGTATGGAACCACAAAAGACACTGAATAGCCAAAGTCATCTTGAGAAAAAAAAGAACAAAGCTGAGATATTATCTTTCCCAATTTCAAATTTTATTACAAAGCTATATTAATTTTAAAAGTTTTATACTGGCATGTAAACAGGTACAAAGTCAATGGAAGAGAAGAGAGAGCCCAAATATAAACCCATGGATACACCATCAAGAAATTCACAACAAAATAGCCAAGAATATGCAATGGGGAGAGGACAGCATTTTCAATAAATGGAACTTGAAAAACTGAACACCTACATTAAAAAAAATGAATGTTCATCACTATCTTACACAATCCAGAAAAATTAACTCGAAAAATGCTTAAAGACTTGAATTTAAAAGAGCAGAAACTATAAAACTCCAGTAGAAAACTTAAGACATAAGCTCCTTGACATTGGACTTGGGAATGATTTTTTTCATTTGACATCAAAAACAAGATAACAAAAGCAAATATAAATAAGTGGAGCTGTATCAAACTAAAAAGTTTCTGTACAGAAGAGGAAATCAATAAAAATGAAAAGTAATGTACCAAATAGGAGACAATATTTTCAAATTTCATATATGTGAAGGGGCTAATATTCAGATTACATATAAAAAACACATACAACTCAATGCCAAAATAATCGGACTAGAAAATGGGCAGAAGATGAATAGACATTTTTCCACAGAAGACATAGATGGTCAACAGATACATAAAAATATGGTCAACATCGCTAATCAGCAGGGAAATACTAATCAAAACCACAAGGAGACATTATCTCACACATGTGAAAATAGCTATTATAAAAAAGAAAGAAATAACAAGTGCTGGTGAACTTGAGGAGAAAAAGTCACCCTCGCATTTTAATGGTGGGAAAGTAAATCGCTGTAGCCATTATGGAAAACAATATAGTTTCCACCAAGAAAAGAAAAAAAAAATAGAAGCACCCTATGATCCAGCAATTTTACTGATGTATATTTATCCAAAGGAAATTAAAACACTAAATCAAAATGACAAATGTACTCCCAAGCTGCAATGTTTGTTGCAGCATTATTTACAGTATCCAAGGCATAAGCAACATAGGTATCTATTGATAGACAAATGGGCAATGAACATGTGTACATGTAGACAGCAGAATATTATTCACTCATAAAAGAAGTCTTACCATTTGTAACAACATGGATGGAACACAGGAAAATGCTCAGTGAAATAAGTCAGAAATAAATAGCATATGATGTCACTTCTGTGTGAAACCTAAAGAAGCAAAAAACTTATGAACTTGTAAATACAGAGAACACATTGGTGGTCTCTAGAGGTGGGACTGGGGTAATGGCTGAAATGGGTGACTGTGATCAAAAAGTACACATTTCCAGTTATAACACAAATAAGTTCTGGGGGCATAATATACAACAGGGTATCATCATTAATAATAATGTATTATTATCATTATAATATAATAATGTAAGGTGTGTACATCTTAAAAATTCTTATCAGAAGAAAAAATTGTAATTAATGTGGTGATGGATATTAACTAATTAACTAATTAATGGATATTAACTAATTAACTAATATTAACTAATTAACTAATTGTGGTGGTCACTTTGCAATACATATGCCAAAATATTATGTTGAACACCTGAAACTTATATAATGATATGTCAATTATTCTCAATTAAAGACAATAATTTATAGCAGCTTAATATTGTTTATAGTCTACAAATCATTATTGATGAATTGAACTATCATCACAATGATTTTGAGAAATTAGGGTTCATATATTTCAGAAGAAGATGGCTGTGTTCCAGACATTTTGGATATTACATAAACACAAATCAAAATGAATATATAAAAGGAAACATATTCAGAAAGGCAGAGATAGAATGACACATAAAACGAGATCAATCCTCAGGTTTTCTGGTCCAGGAAATGGGGAAAGTGCTTAAGCCCTGGGAACATTCTGTGGAATAAAATGACTACTGAGCTTGACTCAGTGTAAAGGCAAGCATGGCTGTATCTCCTTCCTGCTCATCTGCAGCTCTCCAGGGAAGGAGGATTGAGAGTTGAAGGGTGCTGATCCCCAAGCACAAGGGCTGTACTCCAGTTCAGGTTCTCAGGGTTGGAGGGTTAGACCTCTCTCTCCTGACCCTCATGGGCCACAGTGTTGTGGTCTGGTTGACTCACATTCAAACCTCTCCAGAAACACTGTTAAAATGATTTTCAGTAGGAACTGGCTCACCAGTTTTCAGCTCCCAGCATCTCAAGAATGAAAGTGCGAGCAAGTGGACTATGCAATCTGACTTATTCTTTGATGTAACAAATTTCCAAATAAAGAAGACACATAAAGCACATTTATTCATCATAGGATGAAGCAAATATCTCATATAACAAAGAGCAATGTGTTACTAAACTCTTTTTCCAATTTGATTTTTTGATTCAGGGTTTCATTTTCTTTCTTAATTATGTTAAGAACTGTAAGTAATTAAGAATGGGTGGAGAGAGTGAGGGGGATCATTTTCCAGTGGATGATCTATTGTCCTGAGAAAAAAACATTCATCCACACGATAGCACTTTGTCCTAAAAGAGAGTTAGATGAATAGTAATTATTAGATAAATGCATTTTTAGCATGCTTCCCTATTACACTCTTCCTGGAACAAATAGTAAAAGTATGTTGACATATACTACCTTTGATCATAGCCCTGGGAGTTATGATCTGGGACTACAGGTTGTCTCACTTCTCACAGTTTCTTGGTCTAAAAGATTATATGAAAATGAGAGAGCACCATGAAAAATGAAAAAAAAAAGATATGTATATATATAAACATAAAGTAAAAACTAAAAGTCTGCTTTATTGTTGTGGGCTAAGAATCATTTATGTATGTGATACAAGGATGATAGAGCTGGAGTTCTGGAAAACACCTAATCAGATGCCCACAAGTGTCAGGAATCAGACAGAAAAGTACATATGGTATGAACCCATTCATATGACATTTTGGAAAGGCTATGCTTGTCCATAGGAAAGATTATTTTTTTTTAAGAAAAGGAAACCACTCATTTGGTTGATGAGAATTACAGCACATGTAAATGAGAACAGGGTTTTATCCAAATAGTCAGCTTTTAAAATGCCTAGCAGAAAAATGCAAGCAGGCTAATAGAAAAATTATCAGAAGGAATAAAAAGACAATAACATAAAAGGACACCCAAATATAAAAGAGGACAATCACACTGGTGATTAAGAATATGTGATATCACTTTGTATACACAAGTTTGACTCTCTCTCCCAAAAACTGAACACGAAAACCACAAGCAAAAATAAAAATTTGCAAGGTTGTGAAGCAATTGGCACAAATCTACACTGATCATGGGAGTGTAGATTAATGTGGGGGCTCTGGAAAGTCTCAGTACAGTTTTAAGCTTACTACCTTCAAAAGTATATATGGTATAAACTAAGAAAATGTTTTGAAATCATAAATATTTTAATTATTTAACTTTTTAATAATTATTTAGTTTTGTGAATTTTGAATAAGTTTTTGATTTGTTTTTGTTTTAATACCCCTGATTGCAGATGGCAAAAATACCTTGCAATGCTGATACTTAAGGGGAAGATTAGCATAGTGATCAAGATGGCAGATACCTCACAGGAAGGAGAAAATTGTTTAGAACAGGAAAGGGGTACAATAGTATTCATTGTATTAATATTTGTATATATATTAATCATGTTTAAAAGTAGTCTTTTAAAATTACTAAAAAATACAGTAAAAAAAGAAAGAACGAACTATCAGTGTTAGTGAAAACTTTGCCATGACTACAGCTAAAAATGACCCATAATGAGGAACAATTCAGATACTGGGGAGACTTTGGTAATAAATCTTCTCCCAACCTTAATGTTTAGGAACACCTTTAATACACAATGACATGAGCTGGGTGGGTGGGCTTTCTCATTATGGTTGCAGTATTCAGCAACTATCCAGTCATATTCTGGATGAAATGACAACTAACTGTATCTTTAGATCATTGCTCTTAACTTGATATCTCCTCCTCACAGCCCTAGGCAAATTAAAAGCTGCTACAGATATAGAACTCTCTGGATCCTCCCACAGAAAAAGAAATAGAGTAGAATACACCTCAGTTTAAACAACTGTGAATTATTTTGAACTACTTAAGTAATCTGACAGGTACAAACATGTCAATTGCCATTAGTGAATGTGAGTATTTGTGAGAATTCACGATAATAGGCCTATTCTAGAGTTGAAAATAATAATCATATACAATATAGCTTACAACTTTAATCAGTTAGTTTTTAAAAATTCAAATATGATTAACATACAGAGCTATATTATTTTCAGATGTACTTAACAGTTTTAAAATGACTGAAAAATTAAAAACTAAGAATGGTTAAAAATAGGTATCAAAAGAAGAAATATACACTGGGAGGAACTATATTGTGTTTACTTCAGGAAAAGAGCTGGAAGTCATAGTATCAGCTGTTATTGCAAGCAGCTACAAATATATTATCCACTACTAGCATGTGTAAATTGAAGAGGGATTTGTATTCCAAAATGTATTCAACAGGTATATGCTAATTTTCTAATCCCTAAAACATAATATTTTTAAAATGAACCTACATGCTCAGGGTTAATTGCAAATTATGAATAAAAATTCCTTGACTTTTTAAAAAAATTTTTGTAATAATAAACATTTATGTCTTTTAAAATCATAAAAATATAATTTGTTTTAATAAAGAAGGAAAACTCATGACATAATTGCCTGTTAAACAACAGAATTCAAAGATTAAGATATTAAAGTAAAAATATTTTCCTCAACTAATCAAACTATCCTGTTGCTTGAATGAAATGGGTCTGTTTTATTGGTTGGAAAAGAATACCCAAAGGGAGCTTAAGACTTTAATGAATAAGTTAATTTAAAGATTTTGAAAAACAAAAAATAATAGTTAACAAAGAAAGTTATATGCACTGGGATTCAGTGTGATTATTCAATGTGATTAGATCAGAAAAAGAATTGGAGGGCGTGATACCCTGTGTTAATGCGGGTGACTCCACACATGCTATCCTATACAATCATCTTTTCAATCAAAAGTTTTCATGTTGTAAAAAGTCTTCAGTGGATATCTTCACTATTTTCCTCACCTAAAATACTTAACAATTTAATAATAAGCCTATACACTCAAAGACAATTGCAAAATCACATACGAAGATGAACAAAATAACTGGTTGCTAAATCAAGAATTGAGAAAATTAAGGCATAGAAATTTTCCTCAACTAATCAAACTATCACATCAATTGAATATAAGAATTCTGATGAATAGGTTTCTGTCTTACTCTATTCTTACATGATGGCACTCCCTTCCTCTTACCGACTCAGGAGATAATTTTTAAAACCTGCATGGGTAGATGACATGATACTCTATATGGAAAACCCAAAGGAATCCATTCCCAAACTATTAGAAGTTATAGAACAATTCAGTAAGGTGGCAGGATACAAAATCAATGCCCAGAAATCAGTTGCATTTCTATACACGAATAACGAGACTGAAGAAAGAGAAATTAGGGAATCCATCCCATTTACAATAACACCAAAAACCATGCGTTACCTTGGAATTAACTTAACCAGAGACGTAAAGGACCTATATGCTAGAAACTATAGATCACTTTTGAAAGATATTGAGGAAGACATAAAAAGATGGAAAAATATTCCATGCTCATGGATTGGAAGAATTAACATAGTTAAAATGTCCATACTACCCAGAGCAATCTACACTTTCAATGCTATCCCGATCAAAATACCGAGGACATTTTTCAAAGAACTGGAACAAATAGTCCTTAAATTTGTATGGAACCAGAAAAGGCCCCGAATCTCCAAGGAACTGTTGAAAAGGAAAAACAAAGCTGGGGGCATCACAATGCCGGATTTCGAGCTGTACTACAAAGCTGTGATCACAAAGACAGCATGGTACTGGCACAAAAACAGACACATCGACCAATGGAACAGAATAGAGAACCCAGAAATGGACCCTCGGCTCTTTGGGCAACTAATCTTTGATAAAGCAGGAAAAAACATCCGGTGGAAAAAAGACAGTCTCTTCAATAAATGGTGCTGGGAAAATTGGACAGCTACATGCAAAAGAATGAAACTTGACCACTCTCTCACACCATACACAAAAATAAACTCCAAATGGATGAAAGACCTCAATGTGAGACAGGAATCCATCAAAATTCTAGAGGAGAACATAGGCAACAACTTCTATGACATCGGCCAGAGCAACCTTTTTCACGACACATCTCCAAAGGCAAGAGAAATAAAAGATAAAATGAACTTATGGGACTTTATCAGGATAAAGAGCTTCTGCACAGCCAAGGAAACAGTCAAAAAAACTAAGAGACAGCCCACGGAATGGGAGAATATATTTGCAAAGGACACCACAGATAAAGGACTGGTATCCAAGATCTACAAAGAACTTCTCAAACTCAATACACGAGAAACAAATAAACAAATCATAAAATGGGCAGAAGATATGAACAGACACTTTTCCAATGAAGACATACAAATGGCTAACAGACACATGAAAAAATGTTCAAAATCATTAGCCATCAGGGAAATTCAAATCAAAACCACACTGAGATACCACCTTACGCCAGTTAGAATGGCAAAGATAGACAAGGCAAGAAACAACAATTGTTGGAGAGGATGTGGAGAAAGGGGATCCCTCCTACATTGTTGGTGGGAATGCAAGTTGGTACAGCCACTCTGGAAAACAGTGTGGAGGTCCCTTAAAAAGTTAAAAATTGAACTACCCTATGACCCAGCCATTGCACTACTGGGTGTTTACCCCAAAGATACAGACGTAGTAAAGAGAAGGGCCATATGCACCCCAATGTTCATAGCTGCATTGTCCACAATAGCCAAATCATGGAAGGAGCCGAGATGCCCTTCAACAGATGACTGGATTAAGAAGCTGTGGTCCATATATACAATGGAATATTACTCAGCTATCAGAAAGAACGAATTCTCAACATTTGCTGCAACATGGACGGCACTGGAGGAGATAATGCTAAGTGAAATAAGTCAAGCAGAGAAAGACAATTATCATATGATTTCTCTCATCTATGGAACATAAGAACTAGGATGATCGGTAGGGGAAGAAAGGGATAAAGAAAAGGGGGGTAATCAGAAGGGGGAATGAAACATGAGAGACTATGGACTATGAGAAACAAACTGAAGACTTCAGAGGGGAGGGGGTGGGGGAATGGGATAGACTGGTGATGGGTAGTAAGGAGGGCACGTATTGCATGGTGCACTGGGTGTTATACGCAACTAATGAAGCATCAAACTTTACATCGGAATCTGGGGATGTACTGTATGGTGATTAACATAATATAATAAAATAAAATTTAAAAAAAATTAAAAAAAAGATAAAACCTGCATGGAAATAGACCACACAGATATTCAAGAATGACCAGCTGGGTCATTATTTATTGTCTAGTATAGGCCTCATTTTTGTAGTGGGTTGAATCTTATTTTCTTTCTGAAAAAATGCACATAGTACTATATATATATGTATATATATATATATATATATATATATAATTTTGGTAGTATATACAATTCCCTCTTCCTCCCACAGGGCCCTTAACTTTTGAAATTTACTGAGTTATACTAGTGCATTTGTTGTTTTTGCTGTTGTTGTTATTTATAGTGAGTCCCTTTTGCCAACTCCTGATTTCATGTTATTGAGGTGACTCAAGATGGGGCCTCGGGATGACTTCAGGATGAGGGCTAATCTCCAGTGGAATAGATCATACGATTAGAGGGTTACAGGATTAGAACTATGTGCCCCACTCCATAGACTCTGGGGACAGGAGGCATAAAAATTTTCAGTAATCAGTGGCCAATAATTAAAACAATAGCACCTATCCACTAAAACTTCCATAAACTCTGAAACAAGGAGGCTAAGCGAGTGACTAGGTTGGTGACCATATTGATATATTACGCGGGTGGGGCAAACAGAGATTGCCGTCAGATTGAAAGTACTTCCAGCTTAGGTATATGATGTGTGCTATGATATAAAATCACTGTCCCTTCTTCACAAAGGCCAGGGCCTGTACACCATTCATTAATACTATATCTAGAGGCTTACAAATGGTATCATTATTGGTTACCAAATATATTGACTCCCTCAAAATGGAAAGAAGAAGCCCCAATGTTGGTGGCATTCATTCTATTCACCAGCACCTGTTGTAGCCTAGGATGCAACAGGAAAGCGAAGGGAGGTCAACATTCCTTCTCAGGTAGAACAAAGGTGTCAGAATTGTCAAGAGGGTTGCCTCCCACCTTTTTAAACTGCAGGAAACTTCATCAATATTCTTGATCTGATGCCATTTGGAAGCTGAGGGGGATTTTGGTAATGGACTCCTAGGTTGTTAGCATACTTTCTTCATTTTGTAGGGAATGACTATGAGATCAACATTCTCAGTCCCAAAGGATTCCCTTTTGGGTTGAGTGCTAACACATTAGAGTCAATTTGGACAGCAGGTTTTTGGAGCACCTCATCTTCTGTAATAAATGCCTGGCTTCAGTGTTCCCTGAAGGATGATGAAAAATAGCCTATTAGCGAGTTCTTAAATGTCAATACTGTTTATAAATTAGACCATTTTTGTAGGTGTCAGGAAAAATGGAACAAAATCCCATATGGTCAGGACCTTATGGTCCAATACCAAAACCCTGATCTGTTCATCCTCCTCTAGGTGGCATAAGGCTGCCCCTCTACTTACCCTCTACCCCTCAATCCATCATCAATTCAGCTGCATCAACACATCTACTTCTGTTAATTCACCAAATCACCTGTGACTTTTCATGTTTTCTATGTGCCCCCACTTTGTCTCTCTTCTAAACTGATTGTTGCTAAGAAGCTGTACATGCCTCCTTCTATTTTCCTGAGACACTCATCTCCTCTTTGTTTGCTTCTTTTGTGACCATCCTCTATACCTCTAGTGTCATTGGCTGTTGTTTCTCCTATCCTTGCTATCAAGGAGCAGAGTAACCAAAGCTTTTGGGCCACCCACCACCTTATGTGGTTCAAATGGAGCACATCCCTAATCAACATGCAGGGTCCCAAGGGTTCCCTTAGACTTAAAATACCTACTTACTTTCCCCATAGGTGCCCTTTGATAGTGGGGAACAAATTGATTGACCTTTAAGCATACCCAGATGCAACATATCTATATTTAAATTAATTTAGGTTTGCTAGTTTAATGAAGATAGACATGTCTTTAGTTTTATCAGCATTAAATATAAAACTTCTGCAGACCAGCCTGAACATCCACAGAATCAGCCTGAGACGCAGGAAGATACATCTGGATCTCTACAAATGAACATCTCCAGTGCTGAGTACTGAGGTACAAAGCAGGGAGCCATGAAACCACGCACAGATACTGGAAGATAAATGGAAGAGGGAGGGAGCCACCACGTTTGGGTGCCAGGAAGCAGTAGCCAACTGCACGGGGGAGCGGGTGAACTGGCGGACCAGCACCGGCCGAGAGAACAGACTGAAACTGTGAGCCGGGGAACGCACGTGACCAAACTGAAACGGAGCTCCGGTGTGCTCACTGGACTTGACTGAGACCGGGAGCTCCGGGGGCATGCGGGGACGGCTGGCAGCTGGCACTTGGCGGTGTTAGAAAAACAAAGGACAGAAATGCGTTGGTCCTAGAAGTGAGGGCTGGGACACCGGGTATGGGGCGCACATTCCGAGACTCCGCAGGGTTGAGCAGCACCAACAGAAACAGAGTAAAACTGGCCAGAACATCAGTGGAGAACAGTCTGTGATCCCTCTGTTCTGAGACAGAGGCGGATATTTGGCCACTGCTGCTCTGACTCTCAGAAAAGGCACAGCAAACCACGAGGGAAAGCCACCAGAGAACAAAAGCCTGGAAATACCGGCTCACAGTGTGCCCATCCCCATCCCACCTCACAGGGGACATGAAGACTCTACCAAAACAGGGTTGCATGAGTATCAGCATGGCAGGCCCTCCCCCAGAAGGCAGGCTGAAAAATCAAGAAGCCCACATCCCTAAGATCCCTATAAAACAAGGGTGCACAGCCTGGGTCCCAGTCAATAGTTTGGGCTCCAGACAACCCCGCAACCTCTCCTCATCAGAATGACGAGAAGGAGAAATCCCCCCAACAAAAAAAAAAAAATGAGTCTGTGGCCTCTGTCACAGAACTAATGGATATGGATATAACCAAATTATCAGAAATGGAATTCAGAGTAACAATGGTCAAGATGATGTGTAGACTTGAAAAAAGTATTATCGAAGATGTTAATGTGAATACAGAATCTCTAAGGGCGGAAATGAGAGCGAATCTGGCAGAAATTAAAAATTCTATGAGCTAAATGCAGTCATAAGTAGAGGCTCTGGCAGCCAGGGTGAATGAGGCAGAAGAATGTATCAGTGAATTGGAGGACAAGTGAGTACAAGAGAAAGCTAAAATAGAATCTGGACTCAAAAAAATGCATGCTCAAGAATGAAGGTTATGGGAGATTACTGACCCAATGAAACGTTCCAATGTCAGAATTATTGGCATCCCCAAGGTGGTGGAGAAAAACAGAGGTGTAGAAGAGATATATGAAAAAATTGTAGCTGAAAACTTCCCTAACTTAGCAAAGGAAACAAACATTCGTGTCCAAGAGGCAGAGAGGACCCCTCCCAAGCTCAACCATGACAAACCTATGCCACCTCACATCGTAGTGCAACTCATAAATATTAGATCCAAGGATACAGTATTGAAAGTGGCCAGGGCAAAGAAATTTCTCACATACCAAAGGAAAGGTATCAGAATTACATCAGATCTGTCTACACAGGCCTGGAATGAGAGAAAGGGTTAGGGTGGCATTTTTAAAGCTCTTTCGGAGAAAAACATGCAGCCAAGGATCCTTTATCCAACAAGGCTGTCATTCAGGATTGATGGAGAGATAAGGACCTTCAGAATCACCAGGCACTGACCAATTTCGTAACCATGAAACCAGCCCTACAGGAGATATAAAGGGGGGTTCTATAAAAGTAAAAAGGCCCCAAGAGTGATACAGAACAGAAAGTCACAATCTATAGAAACAAAACTTTACAGACAACATGGCATCATTAAAATCATATCTCTCAATAATCAGTCTCAATGTAAATGGCCTAAATGCTCCCATAAAACAGGGTTGCAAATTGGATTAAAAGACAAGACCCATCCATGTGCTGTCTAAAAGAGACTCATTTTGGACCTAAAGATACATTCAGATTCAAAGTAAAGGGATGGAATACCATATTTCACGCCAATGGACCTTAAAAGAAAGCAGGGGTAGCAATCCTCATATCAGACAGATTGGATATTAAACTAAAGACTATAGTTAGAGATACAGTAGGGCACTATATTATTCTTAAGGGATGTATCCAACAAGTGGATATGACAATTATAAATATATATGCCCCCAACAGGGGAACGGCAAGATACACAAGCCAACTCTTAACCAGAATAAAGAGACATATAGATCAAAATACATTAATAGTAGGGGACTTCAACATTCCACTACCAGAAATAGACAGAGCACCCATGCAGAAAATCGACAACGAAACAAGGGCTTGACCAATACCAATGAAATTGGAAGGATTATTAGAAGCTTTTATCAACAGCTTTATGCCAATAAATTAAGCAATCTGGAAGAGATAGCCCTCCTGGAACCCTATAAACTACCAAGATGGAAATAGGAAGCAATTGATTCTTTAAACAGGCCAATTAATTATGAAGAGATTGAAACTGTGATAAACAACCTTCCAAAATACAAAACTCCTGGCCCGGACGGTTTTTCTTGGGAATTATACCGTACATTCAAAGAAGAAATAAAACTTATTCTCCTAAAGCTCTTTCAAAAAATAGAAACAGAAGGAAAACTACCAAACTCATTCTATGAGGCCAATATTACCTTGATCCACAAACCAGGCAAAGACCCCATCAAAAAGGAGAATTATAGACCAATTTCCCTAATGAATATGGATGCCAAAATCCTCAACAAGATCCAGGCTAATAGAATCCAACAGTACATTAAAAGGATTATCCATCATGACCAAGTGGGATTCATCCTGGAATGCAAGGGTGGTTCAACATTCGCAAATGTATCAGTGTCTTAGCTTTTAACCAGAAAGACAAAGCCGAAAATCATATGATTCTCTCAATAGATGCAGAAAAAGCTTTTGACAAAATTCAGCATCCTTTCCTGATTAAAACCCTTCAGAGTGTAGGGATAGAAGGTACATTCCTCAATGTCATAAAAACCATCCATGAAAAGCCTATAGCGAATATCATTCTCAATGGGGAAAAGCTGAAAGCCTTTCCCTTAAGATCAGGAACATGACAAGGATGCCCACTCTCACCACTATTATTCAGCATAGTACTAAAAGTCCTTGCAACAGCAATCAGAAGGCAAAAGGGATCAAAGGTATCCAAATTGGCAACGAAGAAGTCAAATTTCTCTCTTCGCAGATGACATGATACTGTATATGGAAAATCCAAAAGAATCCCCTCCCAAACTATTAGAAGTTATAGAGAAATTCAGTAATGTGGTGGTATACAAAATCAATTCTGAGAAATCAGTTGCATTTCCATACACAAATAATGAGACTGAAGAAAGAGAAATTAGGGAATCCATCCCATTTACAATAGCACCAAAATCATACATTATCTTGCAATTAACCAGATATGTAAAGGATCTATATGCTAGAAACCATAAATCACTCTTGACAAACATTGAGGAAGACATAAAAAAATGGAAAAATATTCCATGCTCATGGATTGGAAGAATTAACATAGTTAAAATGTCCATGCTACCCAGAGCAATCTACACTTTCAATGCTATCCCGACCAAAATACTGATGACATTTTTCAAAGACCTGGAACAAATAATCCTTAAATTTGTATGGAACCAGAAAGGGCCCCAAATTGCCAAGGAATTGTTGAAAAAGAGAAACAAAGCAGGGGGCATCACAATGCTGGATTTCGAGCTCTACTACAAAGCTGTGATCACAAAGACAACATGTATTGGCACAAAAACAGACACATCGACCAATGGAACAGAATAGATTACCCAGAAATGGACCCTCAGCTCTTTGGGCAACTAATTTTGATAAAGCAGGAAAAAACATCCAGTGGAAAAAAGTCTCTTCAATAAATGGTGCTGGGAAAATTGGACAGCTACATGCAAAAGAATGAAACTTGATCACTCTCTCACACCACACACAAAGATAAACTCCAAATGGATGAACAACCTTGATGTGAAACAGGAATCCATCAAAATCCTAGCAGAGAGCATCGGCAGCAACTTCTACGACATCGGCCACAGCAACCTTTTTCATGACACATCTCCAAAGGCAAGAGAAACAAAAGATAAAATGAAGTTGTGGGACATCATTAAGATAAAAAGCTTCTGCACAGCCAAGGAAATAGTCAAAAAAGCTAAGAGGCAGCCCACGGAATGGGAGAATATATTTGCAAATGATGCTACAGATAAAAGACTGGTATCCAAGATCACAAAGAACTTCTCAAACTCAATACACGAGAAACAAATAAATCATAAAATGGGTAGAATTAATGAACAGACCCTTTTCCAATGATGACATACAAATGGCTAACAGGCACATGAAAAATGTTCAAAATCATTAGCCATCAGGCAATTCAAATCAAAACCACACTAGCATACCACCTTATGCTAGTTAGAATGGCAAAAATTGACAAGGCAAGAAACAACAATTGTTGGAGAGGATGTGGAGAAAGGGGATCCCTCCTATGTTGTTGGTGGGAATGCAAGTTGGTACAGCCACTCTGGAANACGAGAAAGAAATAAATCATAAAATGGGTAGAATTAATGAACAGACCCTTTTCCAATGATGACATACAAATGGCTAACAGGCACATGAAAAATGTTCAAAATCATTAGCCATCAGGGAAATCAAATCAAAACCACACTAGCATACCACCTTATGCTAGTTAGAATGGCAAAAATTGACAAGGCAAGAAACAACAATTGTTGGAGAGGATGTGGAGAAAGGGGATCCCTCCTACATTGTTGGTGGGAATGCAAGTTGGTACAGCCACTCTGGAAAACAGTGTGGAGGTCCCTTAAAAAGTTAAAAATTGAGCTACCCTATGATCCAGCCATTGCACTCCTGGGTATTTACCCCAAAGATACAGAGGTAGTGAAGAAGAGGGCCATATGCACCCCAATGTTCATAGCAGCATTGTCCACAATAGCTAAATCGTGAAAGGAACTGAGATGCCCTCAACAGATGACTGGATTAAGAAGATGTGGTCCTAATAGTCCTTAAATTTGTATGGAAACAGAAAAGACCCAGAATCTCCAAGGAATTGTTGAAAAGGAAAAACAAAGCTGGGGGCATCACAATGCCGGATTTCGAGCTGTACTACAAAGCTGTGATCACAAAGACAGCATGGTACTGGCACAAAAACAGACACATCGACCAATGGAACAGAATAGAGAACCCAGAAATGGACCCTCGGCTCTTTGGGCAACTAATCTTTGATAAAGCAGGAAAAAACATCCGGTGGAAAAAAGACAGTCTCTTCAATAAATGGTGCTGGGAAAATTGGACAGCTACATGCAAAAGAATGAAACTTGACCACTCTCTCACACCATACACAAAAATAAACTCCAAATGGATGAAAGACCTCAATGTGAGACAGGAATCCATCAAAATTCTAGAGGAGAACATAGGCAACAACTTCTATGACATCGGCCAGAGCAACCTTTTTCACGACACATCGCCAAAGGCAAGAGAAAAAAAAAAATAAAAGGTCATACAAATGTTTATCCATTGTAGAAAAATATACTGTGGCTCAGCATTTCTCTAAGTAATGGGGACACAAAAGAAATAGATATACAGTCTTTGGGAGTTTATTATTCTATCCGGGGAAATAGTGTAACATATAATCACAATAATGCATGAGTGAAGAGGGCACTTAACACAGAATGGGTTGAAGACAGCTTTCTGGGAGGACTAGGTTAGTAATGAGGGACCAGTAAGAAACTCTTAGTGACAGTTAAATGAAACAAATGTGTCAATAACAGCCTACAAGGGGTATTACATCATTGAATATGTTCAGAATTAATGTGGGGTAGGAGGAGTTGGAGACAAGGGAAAAGAGGGATGAAAGATGAAGCTGGAGAGATAAAAAAGGGCAAGAGAAAAAGCGTTGTTAACAGGCTGCAATACTTCAAATAAGGACATCTGCATAGACAGGAAGTTGGAGGACATCATTTGGGCTATTTCTTTGAAGGATTACTTTGGGTAGGCATAAAGAGTAGATTGTAATGTCTGAGCTTTTCTCTGCCTATGATACTAATTATATTAGTTAATGCTCATCACAGTTTTATGAGGTAGACACTAATATTACCTATATGTAACAGATGGGAACTGAGCACAGGGAGCTCAGTACTTACCCAAGATCATGAAGCTGGTAAATGGCCCTACCAGGGTTCAAATTCAATTTGGCAGATAGGAGAAAACACCAACTTATGAAAAGTGGCTTTCTCTATAGTTATTGCAATGAAGGCAGACATACATCACTCCAGGCTATTGAATTAAATCCTGTTAAAGTTTTACATTTCCCCCTTATATTCTGTTATCTATATCTGCATCTTTGTCATCTCTATCTCTATCTATCCATTCACTTCAGGACACCTTCAAACAACAAAAGTGAGCTGTCTAAAAACCTGACCCTGTCAAATCGGATTAATAGAGCATCCTCTTGTGAGCCAAAAAAAAAAAAAAAACAAAAAAAAACACAGCTTAAGCAAACTCTAGATGAGTCCTGGTAATAAATTTGTTTTCATCTGTTGTTTGTTCTGTTTTGTTTTATTTTTTAGATTCACTCAGGAAAAAGCATGGTGAGTTGGTTTATTTCTTTTTTTTTAAAGATTTATTTATTTATTTATTTGAGAGACAGAGTGAGCAAGAGAGAGAGAAAGAGAGAACATGAGCAGGGGAGGAGCAGAGGGAGAGGGAGAAACAGACTCCTCACTGAGCAGGGAGCCTGACTCAGGGCTTGATCCTGGGAACCCAGGATCATGACCAGATCTAAAAGCAGGTGCTTAACGAAATGAGCCACCCAGATGCCCTGAGATGGTTTACTTCTAACTCAGAGAAGTTCATGTTTCCATTTAGAGGATAAGGTCACAGATTCAAGTTGTACCTGAAGAAACACGGATGAAAAAGAGATTTCAAGAACTGTGCATGCTTGGAAATTTCCCACAGAACTAACCCTATCCATGTGAAAATAGAGAGACTTGGGTGAGAATTTAAGTAAAGGCTAGTGAACTATTTTGTACATATGAGCACTGTTCTAGCTACAGCCTTGAGGATTAGATGTGTTTTGTCAGTTTCAGAGATCTAGGGCAGAAACATTGTACAATTCCATTCATTAAGTGATTTCTAAGGACCAAATAAAGCAAATGTTCTCAAACCCAAGCATGCATCCGAATCACATGGAAGACACATTTACTGGCATACACCCCTGAATTTCTGATTCAATAGTTCTGAGTTGGGCAAGTTTTGCCATTTCTAACAAGGTCCCATGTTACAAATGCTGAAGCCACTGTGCCAGGACCCATACCCTGAAGAATGGTGCTATATGAAATTTTAATTAATTATTTAGGAACATATTAAGAACTACTAAACAATATGATTTAAGTTTAATTTATAATTGCATGATGGATTAATTAATACAATGTATTAATGCACGAGAGAGATCAAATCCAAGAAAAAGACATGTAGCTTCCTAGAGTGCATAGAACTTGATGTCATTTAAACTTTGGTATTACAATTTGAGAATACGAGGTAAGATATATAAGAGTGGACCATGACTTCTTTCTAAGGTAAGTACATTCCTCTGTTTTGATTTAAAAATACAAATATCTATGAAAACATTTTTTAAAATACTGTAAAATCTTAAATCATTAAGAAAGACCAAGGGACTTTTCAAAACTGAAATTTGACTCTCTTGGACATTTTGGACCAGGCCAAATGCACATACTTGCATTTGAGCTCAGAGAGAGCAATACTGTAAGGTCTAGATACTGAATTTTATTCCTACTCCTATTCCAAAGACATCGTCTACCTGAATGAGTGTAGGCTGTTGGGGAGACAGAACACTAGGAGCTAAAAGGAAAATGTGACTGTGGGGAAGTCAGCAAGTAGAGAAAACAAGTAGTATCCTATTGCAGGGATTTTGAAGAGTGGGTCCTGGGCTTAATCTTATACACAGGTATCTTGGCTAGTAGGAAATTCCAGACCCAGTACAAGTTTATGTGCCTTCTCTAGAGACAGTTTTCCAGATATAAAGATTTTTTTAACATACACTGTTGGATTTGTTTCAGATGCACAGCATACTTATTTAACAATTCTATTATTACTCAGTGTTCACCACAATAAGTGTAGTCACCATCTATCACCATACATTATTGCAATTTTACTGACTATATTCTTTACTCTGTGCATTTCATTTGTGACTTATTTATTTTATAATTAGAAGAATGATCACTTAATCCCGTTTATTTTGTCCATTCACCCACTTTCCACTTCTCTGGCAACAAAAATTAGCTGTCTGTATTTTAGAGTTTGCCTTTTGTTTTTCTCTTTTCCTCTAATTTTTGTTTTTTGGGGGGATTCTATATATGAGCAAAATCATGTTATATGTCCTTCTGACTTATTTTATTTATCATGATATGCTCTAGAAACATGAATGTTGTGGAAAATGGTAATATCTCATTATTTTTTAAAGCTAAATATATAAAAATGGTGAGAGTGGGCAACCTTGTCATGTTCCTGATCTTAAGGGAAAGGCTTTCAGCTTTTCCCCATTAAGAATAATATTAGGCACTGGAAGAGATAATGCTAAGTGAAATAAGTCAAGCAGAGAAAGACAATTATCATATGATTTCTCTCATCTATGGCATAAGAACTAGGAAGATCGGTAGGGGAAGAAAGGGATAAAGAAGGGGGGGGTAATCAGAAGGGGGAATGAAGCATGAGAGACTATGGACTATGAGAAACAAACTAAGGGCCTCAGAGGGGAGGGGGGTGGGGAAATGGGATAGACTGGTGATGGGTAGTAAGGAGGGCACATATTGCATGGTGCACTGGGTGTTATATGCAACTAACGAATCATCGAACTTTACATTGGAAACCGGGGATGTACTGTATGGTGACTAACATAATATAAAAAAAACATTAAAATAAAAAAAATAGATAGGTATTCAAGCTGGCAAAGAAGTCAAACTCTCACTCTTTGCAGATGACATTATACTTTATACGGAAGACCCAAAAGACTTCACCCCCAAATTACTAGAACTCATATAACAATTCAGTAATTTTTCAGGATACAAAATTAATGCTCAGAGATCAGTTGCATTTCTTTTTTTTTAATGTTTTTTTATTATATTATGGTAGTCACCATACAGTACATCCCTAGTTTTTGATGTAAACTTCAATGATTCATTAGTTGCCTATAACACCCAGTGCATTTCTATACATGCACAATGAGACTGAAGAAGGAGAAATTAAGGAATTGATTCCATTTACAATAGCACCAAAAATCATAAGCTATCATGGAATAAACTTAACCAAAGAGATAAAGGATCTATATTTTAGAGACTGGACCATTTTCTTACACAACAAAGATAAACTTCAAATGGATGAAACATCTAAATTTGAATCAGGATTCCATCAAAATCATAGAGGACAACATAAACAGCAACTTCTCCTAGACCTTAGGTGCAGCAACTCTTTGCAGCACATGTCTCTAAAGACAAGAGAAACGAAAGCAAAAATGAACCATTGCAATTTCTTGAAGATAAAAAGCTTCTGCATAACAAGGGAAATAGTCAACCAAACTAAAAAGCAACCCACAGAATGGGAGAAGATATTTGCAAATGACATTTCAGCTAAAGGGCTGGTATCCAGGATCTATAATGAACTCATCAAACTCAACACCCCAAAAACAAAAAATCCAGTCAAGAAGTGAGCAGTACACATAAACCAAAGAAGACATACAAATGACCAACAGACATGAAAATCTGCTGCATATTACTTGCTAACAGGGAAATACAAATAAAAACCACAATGATATACTGCCTTATAGCAGTTAGAATTACTAAAATAATTGGACAGGGGACAACAAAAGTCGGAGAGGTTGTGGAGAAAGGGAAACCCTCTTACACTGTTGGTGGGAATGCAAGTTGGTACAGCCACTTTGGAAAGCAGTGTGGAAGTCCCTTAAAAAGTTAAAAATTGATGGGGTGCCTGGGTGGCACAGCGGGTAAGCGTCTATCTTCGGCTCAGGGTGTGATCCCGGCGTTATGGGATCGAGCCCCGCATCAGGCTCCTCCGCTATGAGCCTGCTTCTTCCTCTCCCACTCCCCCTGCTTGTGTTCCCTCTCTCGCTGGCTGTCTCTATCTCTGTCAAATAAATAAATAAAAATCTTTAAAAAAATGTTTAAAAAAAAGTTAAAAATTGAGCCACCCTATGATCCAGCAATTGCATTACTGGGTATTTACCCCAAAGATACAGATATAGTGAACAGAAGTGGCACTTTCACCCAATGTTCTTCGCAGCCATGTCCACAATAGCCAAACTGTGGAAGGAACGAATATGTCCTTCAACAAATGAAATAGTTTTTGTTCATATAAACAATAGAATATTACTCAACCATCAGAAAGGACGGATACTCACCATTTGCATCAGTGTGGATGGAACTGGAGGGTATTATGCAAAGTGAAATAAGTCAAGCAGAGAAGCACTATTACCATATAATTTCACTCATATATGAACTATAAGGAATAGCATAGAGGTTCATAGAGGAAGGGGAAAAAACTGAATAGGAGGAAATCACTTTGGGAATCAAACTATGAGAAACTCTTGACTCCAGGAAACATACTGAGGGTTGTGGAAGGAGAGGTAAGTGGGGGAATAGGCTAACTGCATGATATCCATTAAGGAGGGCACATGATGTGATGAACGGTGGGCGTTATATGCAACTGATGGATCACTGAACACTACTCCAAAAACTAATGATGGCTAACTGATTTTAATTTTTTAAAAAATGAGTTATTTTGTTTGTTAGTAATTGTTTTGTATATTTGGATATTTCCATGTTGGGAGCATAAATGTTTTTAATTGTATATATTATATATATCTATATATATATCTATATATAGAGAGTCCACTTAATTATGATATAGCAACCTTCTTCATCCTTTATTACAGTCTTCAGTTTAAAACCCACTTTGTCTAATATAAGTATTGCTACTCTTTCTTTTTTTGACATCCATTTGCATGATACATGTTTCTCTATCCATGCACATTCAATTTGAAGGTAACTTGTGTTCTAAATGAATCTTTTTAAGCAGCATATAGTTGAGTCTTATTTTTTGTTTGTTTTTGTTTGTTTGTTTATCTTTTCTGACCCCTTACATCTTCCACTTGCATTCAGAGTAATTGTTGATAGATATGTATTCAGTGTCATTTTATTACTTCTTTTTTTCATTTTTTCTGGATATTCTCTTTTTCCTTTTTGACTTTGTCAGTTTTGGACTTTCCTTCCCACTCAGAGGGCCCTTTAACATTTCATGTAAGGCTGGTGTAATGAACACAAACTCTTTTAGTTTTTGTTTGTCTGTGAAACGCTTTATATCTCCTTCTGTTCTGTGTGATAGCCTTGCTGGATAGAACATTTTTGGCTGTAGATTTTTCACATTCAGCATGTTGAATATATTATGCCATCCATTTTGTCTTGACAAGTTTCTTTGGAGATTCCTGCAGCTAGCCTTATGGGGCTTCCCTTGTAAAGTTAGTGACCACTTTTGTCTTGCTGCTTATTGGATGTTTTACTTTATCACCATATTTTTCAAAGTCAACTACAATATTTTTTGTGTTGACCTGTTTTTATTGATTTTGATGGGAGTTCTGTATGTCTCCTCGATTTGGATGTATGTTTCCTTCCCTAGATTAGGAAAGTGTTCAGCTATTTTTAACTCAAATAAGCTTGTTCCCTTTTTTCTCTCTTCTTCTTCTGTGACTCCTATGATATAAATCTTATGTTCGATGCAGTCACTGAGTTCTCTATGTCTATTCTCTTGATCACAATTCTTCTTTCTCTCTTTAGTACAGCTTTTTTGTTTTCCGTTATTCTATCTTCTATGTCAGCTATTCATTCTTCTGCTACTTCCATTCTTCTTATTGCATCCAGTCTGTTTTGAATCTAAGTTATTTTATTTTTCATTTCTGACAGACTGTTTTTCTAAGTCTTTTATCTTTTCATTAAGGCCTCCAAAAGTCTTCCATTCTTTTTGTAAAGCCCAGCTGGAATATTATGATGGCTGCTTTTATTTTTCCATCAAGCATATTACTCATATCTGTTTTGCTTAGATCTCTGGCTGAGACCTTATATCTTTGTTTCATTTCAGAGATTTCCTCAGTCTTGGCATTTTCTCAAGTCTCTGTTTTCTCTGTGTTAGGAAACCTTGTCATGTTTCCTCCTCCTGAGAGTAGTGGCTTTATTAAAGAGGTCATTACTGCCCAGGAACTGATGTTTCAGGGAGTGTCTCTGGTATATTCTGTATGAACTCTGCTGCTGTGTTTTGGCTGTGCTGACCTTCAAGCCAGTCATCTTCTGAGACTGTCCTTGCCTGCTATGGACAGTGTTTGGAACTTGGGCAGAGTGTGGCAAGATTTAACTAGGTGTGTTCTGATTTGCTTCTTAAATGAGACCTGATTTTACTTCCACTAGAACTGAGACTTTTCAGAACTCTCCAGATGGGAGATGTTCTGCTGGCCCTCTGAGAAAGAAGCCTACTCTGTTGGGACTGAGGCACACTTGAGAGACAAGGGGAGTAGAGGCAGAGCACAGGGGTGTGGAATCTGGTGTAAGCATGCTAGGCAGCTAGTTTCACACTGCAGTGCTTTCTAAAGGTAATTTTGTGTTTATACTGAGGGATGGGAGACAAAATGGCACTAGCCAACTCCTTTGTCTCTAGAGAGGGCTCTCCATGCCTGCTATTCCCAAGGAAGTACTCCCAGTATTGTGATTAATCTTCCCTCTGTGTGTCCCAGGTGTTTTCCAGATTCTCATTTTCATGCAGTCTGCCTTTCTGTTGTTTGCCTGCCTTCTCCCCAGGAACACTTCAGTGCCCTCAGGGCTCTATCCCAGCCAAGCCTGCTGACTATTAAAACTCCAGGCTTTAGGGCACATGGGTGGCTCAGTTGGTTAAGCCTCAGCTTTTGGCCCAGGTTATGATCCCAGGGATTGAGTTCCACATCTGGCTCCCTATAGAGCAGGGGATCTGCTTCTCCTTCCTCCTCTTCCCCTTCCCCCGCTCTTGTTTTCTCTCTCGTTCATGCTCCCTCTCACTCTCTCAAATAAATAAGTAAAATCTTTATTTTTTTCATGAAAATCCAGGCTTTAGGGGTGTGGCATGGGGAGGGTTCTGCACTGGTCTTCTGGGGGAGGGTCTTACCTCCCTGGGACTGATGCAGGTTTCACCAAGAAGGATTATGGTATCAGAATGCAGGGCTGCAGGGTGTGCTGGCAGAGGGCCCTGTGCCTTTTCTGAAGGGTAGCTGAGAGAAATGGTCCCGATGGGGTCTACTGGGTGTTTTGTCCCTGTAGAGTGGAGCCTGTTGGCTTATTAAACTCCAGTCTTTAAGGCCTGATGTTTGGAAAAAAAATCACAAAAATAAGCCTGTCTCTTTTTCCAGAAAATGGTTTTGGGGAAGTGTCCTCTTGTGGTTTCCCCTGTGTACTGCTCTCTCTCTCACCTTTCCTGCATTCAAGGGTCCTTCCCTCCACAGCACCCGTGATCTATTTCTCCCCCAAACTATGTCTCTGCACTTCTTACCTACCCAATGTGGCCTCTTCTCTTCCTCTAATTGTGGAGTTGTTCTGTCTTCCTCAGGTTGATTTACCAGGGATCCAGAATACTTTCATTGTTATCTAGTTGTGTTTGAGGAAGGAGAGGAGCCTAGGGTCCTCTTACAATGCTGCCATCTTAGCCCAGAAGCAGACAATCTTGATAAGGAAGAAAAAGCTGGAAGTATCACCCTAACTGGATTTCATAGTATAACATATAGCTATAGTAATCAAAACAATGTTTTACTGGGACAAAAGTAGACACATAAATAGATCAGTACAACAGGATAGAAAGCCTACAAACAACCCCACACTTATATGGTGAATTATTCTATGACAAGACAGGCAACAATATACAACAGGGAAAATGTTCTTTCAATAAATGGTGTTGAGAAAATTAAACGAATACTTGCAAAAGAATAAAATTTGTTAAATGTAAGATCTAAACCATAAAATTCTTAGAAGAGACATAGGCAGTAAGTTCTTTGACAGTCATAGCAATATTTACTTGAATCTGTTAAATATGGCAAGGACAAGGAAAGCAAAAATGAATTAATAGGACTACCTCAAACGAAAAAGCTTTTGCTCAGTAAAGGAAACCATTGACAAAATGAAAAGGCAACCCACTGAATGGGAATATATATTTATATATGACACATTTAATAAAGGATTAACCAAATCATACAATTCAATGTCAAAAATTCAAACAACGCAATTAAAAAATGGGCAGAACCAGATTAGACATTTTTATTTTTATTTTTTTAAAGATTTTATTTATTTATTCAACAGAGATAGAGACAGCCAGCAAGAGAGGGAACACAAGCAGGGGGAGTGGGAGAGCAAGAAGCAGGCTCATAGCAGAGGAGCCTGTTGTGGGGCTTGATCCCATAATGCTGGGATCACGCCCTGAGCCGAATGCAGACGCTTAATTGCTGTGCCACCCAGGCGCCCCCAGATTAGACATTTTTAAAAAAGACTTACAGATGGCCAACATTCACAGGACAAGATGTTAGATATCACTAACCATTAGGGGAATATCTATCAAAACCACAATAAGATATCATCTCACACCTATCATAATGGTTATCATCAAAAAGACAGGATATAACAAATGTTGCTGGAGATGTGGAAAGGAATCACTGTGAACTCTTGCTGGGAAGATAAATTTGTGCAGCCATTATTGAGAACAGTTTGGAAGTTCCTCAAAAAAATAAAAATAGAATTACCATATTATGCAGTCATTCCAGTACTAGATACTTATCTGAAGAAACTGAAAACACAAATCAAAAGGCATATGCTTTCCTATGTTTATCACACCACTACTTACATAGCCAAAATATGGAAGTAGCATAAATATTCAATGTGTGTGTATATATATATGTATATATATATACAAGCATATGTGTATCATATATATGTATGTAAATATCTATCTATATACACACACTCATATATATACATATATAATGAAATATATACAGATATATATAATTAAATATTACTTAGCCATAAAAAAGAATGAGATCTTGCTGTTTGACACAAAATGGGTATATCTTGAGGTTACTATGCTAAGTAAAATAAGTAAGATGAAGATAGCCAAATACCATATGATTTCAATTACATGTGGAGCCTAAAATTCAAAAGAAACAAAACAAAACAGAAACTCTTTATAGATACAGAGAACAAACTGAAAGTTGTTAGTGGGTATGTGGTTGGGGAATAGATGAAATAGGTAAAGAGTATTAAAAGGTACAATCTTCCAGTTACAAAATAAATAAAACATGTGTATATAATATACTGCATAGAGAATATAATCAATAGTACTGTATCAACTTTGTATGGTGACAGAAAATTACTAGACTTATTTGGTGATGATTTCATAAAATATATAAATATTGAGTCATTATGTTGTACACATGAAGATAATGCAATATATCATGTCAATTATTCTTCAGTGAAAAAAATAAAATTCTTGCTGGGTGAATGAGGGTTTAAGATATTAACACTTTGTTCGCTTATTTTCTTTGAATGATCTACAATTATCATATCTGTAATTAATGTCAGAGAGATTATTATTCAGTGGCTCAAAATCATTTAAGAGAATATGGTTAAGACTTGTTACAGTGCTGTTCCTTGGGGATATTTTAATGTAGGGCAGCTCAGAACTACTAAGTACTCACCCAACAAGTCACACTGTGCTCCAGAGAATGAATATCTCCCTGGGCAGTGTTGGAAGATCATGTCTCAGAGCTCTATGAATCATGGTATGGGTTCTCAAAAGCATGTCAAGAGTCTCTATATGGGTGAAACTTCTACACATTTGTTTTCCAGCTGCACAACACTTGGCTCACACACAAGAAATAATTTCCAACTTACATCCGTTGTAAGCTCCCTTCACAGAGAAATGAATTGTCAAAATTTTTTAGTTTTCATTCTCTAACTTACTTGTCTATTTCTTCTTAAAGGTAAACTCGAGGAGGAACATGGTAAGTCATCCATTACTTTTCTGTGTTTAATGGAATGATCACAATATAAAAAATCAGGAATCTGTGAAGGAAAGATTTAAGAGAAAAAAAAGGTCTATGAAGGTATAAGGAAATAAATGCCAATTTAGGATTTGGAATTGTGCAATTCTTTCCATGTGCTAATTAGATTGTTCAAGTGTCCATGAGCTCTGTTGGATCATTATGTCTATAATTCCTTGAAGTTTGCAAATATTGCTTTTCATTCTACAGAGAGGAGAACCTGGTTAATTCATGGGCAAAGTATTAAATGAAGGTCTGCAATAAATCCTGCAGAAATCCTGAAAAGGCACATGGTGCTACATTTCAGTGCACAGCACAGCCTGGTCCACCATCAAAATCTCTTCTAATGTTAGCTTACTTAATGTTCTTACTCATTGTTTGTTAGTTTGCATGTAGTTTTACTTGCTAACGCACTTCCATTGGAACTGAGGAAAGGACAATTGTGTAAAATGCACTTGGAGAACCTTTTTCCTCCTGTGTATTTTTAAAACTTCATCATGTCTGGAGGATTCTTTCTCACCTACTCTGACCCCTTCAAATTAAAAAAAAAAAATCACGTGTTGCATACCAGTTTCCAAGGTATGTGTTGGTGTTTGTTGTCATCCTATTATCCCCTTTGTAAAATGTCCAGGGAAAAAATGATGTCTTTCAATGCCAAGGATTTCTTGTTAGGATGAGTAATGAAGCCTGACTCACTGTTTCAGGTTATCCTTGACCCTGGATGCTTCCCCCTTCCAAAGGCTAACTGACTCTGTCCCAAATTCTTGAAGCTCAGGCTCCCTGTATAATATGGATGAAATTTGGGTAATATCTTATGATGAGATCCACATAATCAACAGATGGACCTGCATGGACTAATTTAGTTCTTGAAGAAAGGAGAGTATAGATGATGGAAATATGGGCATATTTCATGATACTGTGGAATCTCTTAGAAATCACCCATTTGAGATGACATACACAATGCGTGCTTCCTTATCTCTCATCTCTATCTTTTATTTTCACCTATTTTGCTAATATTTTAACAAGTCAGATCTTGAAACATTTAAGTAGTATCTGTTTCTCTAGAAATTGTTCCATATATCCTTTTTGAATTCTTTATTATATATTTTGTTTTACATATAATTCTTTACACAGAAAGGTAAGTGATACTGATTATATTTTAGAGGGAAGTTATCATAGAGAAATGTATTTGATCTATGAAAATTATATTAGCAATTGATTTCCACATCATAAACTATCAATTCTTTTAAATGATTTCCCTATATATGGTTAGTTATCAGTTGAGACAATATTCTCCTTTTGTAACATTATAAATTATAGGTTGTATAACCAGTTTCCATTTTAAAATAATCACACTGTAACATCTTTGTTCAATCATTTCTTCTGTTATTAGATGCTTTAATTTTTTGAAAAAGATTTTATTTATTTATTTTAGAGAGAGAACATGAGTGGAGGAGGAGCAGAGGAACAAGGACAAGTAGACTCTACACTGAGTATGGAGCGAATGAGGGGCTAGAACCCGACTCTGAGATTATAACCTGAGCCAAAACCAAGATTCTGAAACATTAATTGACTAGGCCACCCAGGCGCCCCTAGAGATTTTAATATTGAAAGGCTCAATAAAATAATAATAACGACAACTAATTATCATTTGAATTTTATATGATAAGATGCCAACCAAATTTATCAATATCGATATTTGGCTATTTTTTAAAAAAATATTTATTTATTTATTTATTTATTTATTTATTTATTTATTTATTTATTTTAGAGAAAGGGTGTGAAAGAGAGAATGGCGAAAGGGTTAGAGGAGGAGAGAATCACAAGAAGACTCTGTGCTGGGCACAGAGCCAGCCATGGAGCCTTATCTCATGATCTCTAGATCATGACCTGAGTAAAAGCTGAGAACTGCTCACTTAAATGGCTGAGCCACCCAGGCATCCCAATATTTGGCTCTTTTAAGGATTTACATTTTTTATCTGTGATATGTTTAATTGTTAAGATATAATATGCAGAAGCTTTGATATACTGTATCCATGTTTTTTGCTTTGTTTTGATTTTATTTTTTTAACTCTTGACCTTGTTACTTAGGAGAATATTTTTATAATAATTTGATCTCTAAATATTTGCACCTGTTTTTCTCTACTCTTGAAATATTTCATTTCTGTGATCATTTCCTAATTAACATTGCTTTCCCTGGGGGAACCTGGTGAACCCTCATTGAGTAGTCTATGGGACCACATAGCCATGCATCCCCTCATTATTGTATTGCATGGTGCTCTGCACATGTGACTGGTCAGGGCAATGTGTCCTTCTTTACTGAAAGTCAACAGCCTGATCAGTGCAAAGCTAAGTGTGGTCAGCCCACCGTACCTGTGGGGTGGAAAAAATGATATTTATTTATGATGTTTTCTTTGTTTTGATCCTTATTTTTCTAGATTATAAGGGAAAAGAGAACAGTAGATCTGTTTTCTTCCCTGGTCTAGCTTTTAAAGATCACACAACACCTAATTTTTATAGAATCCCTAATGTCATAAGTAATCTCTTATATTGACTTCATCTTATAATGTTCTGAATCTCGAGTCTTTGGATATACTCCTCTAAGCCAAAAGTAAGGCATGGTGAAGAATCTTGGTCTGGAGCTGCCTAGAAATGGACTTGCCTGAGACTTTGGGCTAGGCTCTATGGACCTCAGGAAAATCATGGGGAGGGAGGAGTTCCTAAGCGAGTCACTCAGTACTCATACACCATGAAAGGATATAAATAGGTTGGGAATTGGGAGGGATCACCTTGATGAAGATACCAAAATTCTCCCCAAAAGAAAGAGTAAGCATTATAGCATCTAAACACACAGATGAAAAATACCTGTCACAATGGTTGTTATCAAAAGACAGGAAATGTTGACAAAGGTGTGGAAAGGGAACACTGTGAAATATTCATTGGAATACAATTGTTGTAGCCATTATTGAAAAAAGTTTAAGGTTTCCTCAAAAAAATAAAAATGGTATTACCGTATTATGCCATAATTCTAGTACTAGGTATTTATCAGAAGAAGGTAAAAACACAACTGCAAAGAGGCATACAGTGTCCTATATTTATCAGAACATTATTTACATAGCCAAGATACAGAAGTAACAAAAATGTCCAAAGACAGATAATGACACAATGGATAAAGAAGATATATATAGAGAGATATATCCTCTTATATATAAACTACATATTTATAGATTATATATATATAAGATTATATACAATATGTATATACAAATCTTGACATTTGAGAGAACATGGGTGTACTACACTAAGTGAAATAAATCAGATGAACAAAACCAAATCAGATGAAGAAAACCAAATATCATGTGATTTCAATTACATGGGAAATCTAAAATTCAAAACTAACTAACGAAAAAAACAGAACAGAAACTATAGATACAGAGAAGAATGGTTGTTATAGGGGATGTGGCTGGGGGAATAGATGAAATAGGTAAAGGGGTTAAAAGGTGCAATCTTCCATTTACAAAATAAATAAGATGTGTATGTAATGTACAACATAGAGAATATAATCAATAGTACCGTATCAATTTTGTATGGTGATACATAACAATGAGACTCATTTTGCTAATTATTGCATAATTATATTGAATAACTGTGTTGTACACCTGAGGCTAATAAAACACATCATGTCAATTTTGCTTCAATGAAAATAATAAAATTCTTGCTGGATGAATGCGGGTTTAATATATTAACAATTTGCACTCTCCTCAGCATAGATATATGATTTTGGAGATATATACTTCACACTCATTCTCTGTGAAGAGAATTCTCTCCAATTACCATATCTGTAACTAATAATGTCAGAGAGATTATTATTCAGCAGTTCGAAATCATTTAAGACAATGCGGCTAATACTTGTTACAGTATTGTCCTTTGTGTATATGTTACTGTAGGGCAAATCAGAGCTACTAAATATTCACCCAGCAAACCACACTGTGCTCCAGAGAATGAATATCTCCCTGGGCAGTGGTGGAAGGTCATGTCTTAGAGCTCTGTGAATCGTGTATGGGTTCTTAAAAGTCTGTTAAGAATCTCTATGTGGTTGAAACTTCTATTTATTTGTTATACAGGTGCACAACACTTGGGTCACACACAAAATATATAGTTTCCTACTCACAACTATTTTAAGTTCCCTTCACAGAACAATGAACTGTCAGAAATTTTAGTTTCACTAACTTCTTTGTGTGTTTCTTTTTAAAGGTAAACTTCAGGAAGACTACGGTAAGTCATCCATTACTTCCCTGTGTTTAATGGCTTTTTTAAAAAAATAATATTTTGTTATATTAGTCACCATACAGTACATCCCCAGTTCTTGATGCAATGTTCCATGATTCATTACTTGCATATAACACCCAGTGCACCATGCAACACCTGCCTTCCTTAATACCCATCACCATTCTATCCCAATCCCCCCCTCCCCTCTGAAGCCCTCAGTTTGTTTCCCAGAGTCCACAGTCTCTCATGGTTCATTCCCCCTTCTGTTTACCCCCCCTTTCTTCTTCCCTCCCTTCTCCTACTGATCTTCCTATTTCTTATGTTCCATAAATGAGTGAAACCATATGATAATTCTCTTTCTCTGCTTGACTTATTTCACTTAGCATAATCTCCTCCATTCTCAATCCAGTCATCTGTTGAAAGGCATCTCATCTCCTTCCACAATTTAGCTATTGTGGACAATGCTGCTATGAACATTGGGGTGCATATGGCCCTTCTCTTCACTACATCTATATCTTTGGGGTAAATACCCAGTAGTGCAATTGCTGGATCATAGTGGGGGTGCATATGGCCCTTCTCTTCACTACATCTATATCTTTGGGGTAAATACCCAGTAGTGCAATTGCTGGATCATAGTGTAGCTCAATTTTTAACGTTTTAAGGGACCTCCACACTGTTTTCAAAAGTGGCTGTACCAACTTGCATTCCCACCAACAATGTAAAAGGGATCCCCTTTCTCCACATCCTCTCCAACAATTGTTTCTTGCCTTGTCAATTTTTGCCATTCTAACAGGTTTAAGATGGTATCTTAAGGTGGTTTTGATTTTGATTTCCCTGATGGCTAATGATTTTGAACATTTTTTCATGTGTCTGTAAGCCATTTGTATGTCTTCATTGGAAAAGTGTCTATTCATACCTTCTGCCCATTTATTGATTTGATTATTTGATCCACGTGTATTGAGTTTGAGCAGTTCTTTGTAGATCTTGGATACCAGTCTTTTATCTGTAGTGTCATTTGCAAATATATCCTCCCATTCTGTGGGCTGCCTTCTAGTTTTTTTGACTGTTTCCTTGGCTGTGCAGAAGCTTTTTATCTTGATGAAGTCCCACAAGTTCATTTTTTCTTTTGTTTCTCTTGCCTTTGGAGATGTGTCATGAAAAAGCTTGTTTTGGCCGATGTCATAGAGATTGCTGCCTATGTTCTCCTCTATGATTTTGATGAATTCCTGTCTCACATTGAGGTCTTTCTTCCATTTGGAGTTTACCTTTGTGTATGGTGTGAGAGAGTGGTCAAGTTTCATTCTTTTGCATGTAGCTGTCCAATTTTCCCAGCACCATTTATTGAAGAGACTGTCTTTTTTCCACCGGATGTTTTTTCCTGCTTTATNGGGCTTGATCACAAAATAAAGGTCAGGCATTTTTTTGAAGGAAAGATTTAAGAGAAAAAAGTCTGTAAATATATAAGGAAATAAATGCCAATTTGTTTTGTTTTGTTTTGCAGTGAGAAATTGTTTCTAATTGAAGTATATTTTGTTTACTATAAAATGCACAGGTCTTAGCATACAGGTCGAGGAACTCTGACAGTTGTACACGCCTGTGTAACCGGCCCCTCAGTCAAGACACGGAGCATTGCCAGCATCCCGGGGAGGTCCGTCGCACCCCTTTGCAGTCACTCACCAGCTCAGGCAGCCTCTGGTCTCTTCTGTCACTACAGACTAGCTTTGCCTGTTGTCGAACTTCATATAAATGGAATTTGACAGTATGTGCTTTTTTGTGGCTGGATCTTTTCACTCAAATTCCTGCTTTTTTGAGATTTGGGTTTTGGAATCATGCATTTCCTTCCCTTTTATCTTAATTAGTTGATTCAAGTGTCCAACAGTTCCGTTGGATCATTATGTCTATAATTCCTTGAAGTTTGCAAATATTGCTTTCTTTCTACAGAGATGAAAACCAGGTTAATACCTGGACAAAGTACTAAATGAAATTCTACAATAAATCCACCAAAAATCCTGAAAAGGCACATGGTGGTATACTTCAGTGCAAAGCACAACCTGGTCCACCATCAAAATCTCTACTAATGTTAGCTATTCTCACTTTTTCTTTGTTAGTTTGCGTGTATGTTATACTTGCTAAACCACTCCATTTGGAACTGAGGAAAGGAAGCTTGTGTAAAATCCACTTGAAGAAACTTTTTTCTGCATTTTGAAACTTCCTTATGTGTGGAGTCTTCTTTCTCCCCTACTCTGGCTCCCCCAGTTTTTAAAAATCTTTCATAACCTGCTTCATACTAGTTTCCGAGGTTTGAATTGGTATTTCTATTATCATCAGATTATGCCCCTGTCACGTGTCCAGGGAAAAATTATGCCTTTCAAGGCCCTAAATTTCTTCCTGAAATGAACAATGAAGCCTGATTGGCTGTTTCAGATTATTCCTGACTCTGGATGGGTCCCTTTTCCAAGGGCTCAGTGATCTTGCCCCAGTCTCTTGCAGCTCAGACCCCACGGGTAAGCTGCATGAACTTAGGGGAATAACCTGTGATGAGCTCCAAACAATCATCAGATGGATCTGCAGGGTCTGACTTAGCTCTTGAAGAAAGGAGACTGTAGATGATGGAGTTATGGACATATTTCATGATTACTCTGTAATCTCTTAGAAATCATCTATTTGAGATGATGTACACAATGCCCATTTCCTTGTCTCTCTTCTCTGTCTTATTTTCACCTAGTTAGCTGATATCTTACAAGTCAGAGTGTGAAAAACTTGAGTAAAGTCTCCTCTAGAAAATCTTCCACACACACTCTCAATTATGTATTCAATATTTTGTTTTTACACGGAAGTCTTAACTACAGAGAAAGGTAAGTGGTATTTGTTTATATTATTTATAGAGGAAGTTATCATAGAAAAATGTACTTGATCTATGAAAATTATATGAGCAATTGATTTCCACATCATAAACTATGAAAACTTTTAAATTCTCTTTCTATATGTAATTAGTTATCATTTGAAACAATCCTGACCTTTTGTAATACTACAAATTATGGGTTGTATAACCAATTTGCATTTTAAAATAGTCACACTCTAGCATCTTTGTTCAGTTATTTCCTCTGTTATTAGATGTTTTAATTTTTTAAAAATGATTTTATTTATTTATTTTAGAGAGAGAGAATGAGTGGGGGGAGGAGCAGAAGAATAAGGACAAGTAGACTCCACACTGAGCATTGAGCCCAATGAGGAGCTGGAGCACGTGTCTCTGAGATCATAACCTGAGCAAAAACCAAGAGTCTGAAACATTAACTGACTGAGCCATCCAGGCACCCCTAGATATTTTAATATTTAAAGGCCCAATAAAGTACTCAGATAGTCCTCTACGATTTTTTCTACCATTATTTTTAAAATACAAATGAATACCTGAACTTTGATCTTACTCTTGGTTTTCTTCTAATTCCTAAATTCTTTATTATTAAATGATAATTAATAATCATTTAAATTGTATATGATAAGATGCCAACCAATTTATCAATATCAATATTTGGCTATTTTTTAAAGGATTTATTTATTTATTTTATAGGGAGAGTGTGAGAGAGAGAGTGGGAGAAGGGCAGAGAGAGAGGGAGAAGCAGACTCCCCATTGAGTAGGGAGCCTGAATGAGTCCCAGGATCATGACCTGAGCTGAAGGCAGGTTCTTAACCAACTGAGCTTCCCCAGGTCCCCAGAATTTGTTTACTTCTAACTCAGAGAAACACGTGCTTGTGTTTAGAGGATAAGGTCACAGATGTAAGTTGTGCCTGAAGAGACATGGATCAAAAAGAGAAGATGGCAACAATTGTCCATGCTTGGAAAGTTCCCATAGAACTAACCTTATCCCTGTGAAAATAGAGAGACCTGGATGAGAATTTAAGTAAAACCTAGTGAACTCTTTTTTACATGTGAGCACCATTCTAGCCACAACCTTGAGAAGTAGCTGTGTTTTGTCAGCTTCAGAGATCTAGGGCAGAAACACTGTACAATTCTGCTTATTAAGTACTTTCTAAGGACCAGGTTGAGCAAATGTTCTCAAACCCAAGCATACATCAGAATCATATGGAAGGCACGTATTGCTGGCACACAGGCAGAATTTCTGATTCAATATTTCTGAGTTGGGCTCAAGAATTGGCATTTCTAACAAGGTTTCACGTTAGAAATTCTGATGCCGCTGAGCCAGGAGCCATACCATAAAGAATGCTGCTCTATCAAATTTTAATTAATGATTTAGAAACATATTAAGAACTACTAAACATTAGTATTTTAATTTCTTGGGATGAGCAATGAAGCCTGACTGGCTGTTTCAGGTTACTCCAGACTCTGGATGCCTCCCAGTTCCAAAGGTGCAGTGATCCTGTCCCTTGCAGCTCAGACTCCATGGGCAATCTGGATGAGCTTTGGGGAGGTTCCTCGGATAAGTCCTCACAATCATCACATGGATCTGCATGGACTGACTTAGTTCTTGAAGAAAGTAAACTGTAGATGATGGAATTATGGGCATATTTCATACTTTGGGATTTCTTAGAAATCATCCATTTGAGATGATATACACATTGACTGCTTCCTTGTCTCTCATCTCTATCTCTTATTTTCTCCTACTTGGCTAATCTTTTACCAAGTCAGAGCTTGAAAGATTTGAGTAGAGTCTGCTTCTCTAGAAATTCTTCCACACATACTTTGTTGAATTCTTTATTCAATATTTTGTTTTTACACAGAAGTCTTAATTACAGAGAAAGGTAAGTGGTATTTGTTTATATTTTAGAAGGGAAGTTATCATAGAAAAATACTTTCAATCTATGAAAATTATATTAGCAATTGATTTTCACATCATAAACTATCAATTCTTTTAAATTCTTTTAAACTCCTCCCTATATGTGATTAGTTATCAGTTGAAACAATGTTCTTTCATAACATTACAAATTATAAGTTTTATAATCAATTTGCATTTTAAAATAGTAACATGGTGACATCTTTTTAAAAATATTTCCTTGGTTCATTAGATGATTTAATTTTTAAATGTTAAATAATCAGATATTCCTTTATGATTTTATCTGCTATTATTTTTAAAATATAAATCAATTTGTGAATTTTGATCTGCACCTATTTTTTCTAATTTCTAAATTCTTTGTAATTAAATAATAAAATAATGCTAATTTATATTTTATATGCCAACCAAATTATCGACACCAATATTTGGCTCTTTTAAGGCTTTACGTTTTCTATATGATATGTTCAACTCTTAAAATATAATATCCATATGCTTTCATATACTATATCCATATATTTTTTGTTTTGATTTTGTTTTCTAACTCTTGACCTTGTTACTTAGGAGAATATTTTTGTAGTAATTTGATCTCTATGCCTTTGCACTTGTTTTTCTCTACTCCTGAAATATTTCATTTCTGTGATCATTTCCTAATTAACACTGCTTTCCCTGGGGGAACCTGGTGAAACCTCACTGAGTAGTCTCTGGGACCCCACAAGCATGCAGCCCCTTATTATTGTTTTGCATGGTGCTCAGTACAGGTGACTGGTCAGGGCTCTGTGTCCTTCTTTTTTTTTTTTTAAGATTTCATTTATTTATTTGACAGAGATTCAGCCAGTGAGAGAGGGAACACAAGCAGGGGGAGCGGGAGAGGAAGAAGCAAGCTCCTAGCATAGGAGCCTGATGTGGGGCTCGATCCCAGAACACCGGGATCATGCCCTGAGCCGAAGGCAGACGCTTAACAACTGTGCCACCCAGGCTCCCCTCTGTGTCCTTCTTCACTGAGAGTCGGTAGACTGATCAGTGGAGAGCTAAGTGACATCAGTCCATCAATACCTGTGGGGTGGAAAAACTGATGTTTATTTATGAATTTTTCTTTGTCTGTTTGTTTTGATCTTTATTTTTCTAGATTATGTAGGAAAAAGGAACATGAGTTCTGTTTTCTTCCTTGGTCTAGCTTTTAAAGATCACATAAAACCTAATTTTCACAGAATCACTTATGTCATGGTTAATTCCTTATACTGACTTTATCTGTGTTGTTCTGAACCTCATGACTTTGGCCATACTTCTCTCAACCAAAAGTAAAGCTAGGTGAAGAATCTTAGTCTGGAGGTGCCTAGAAATAGACTTGCCTGAGACCTCAGGAAAGGCTCTATGATACCTCAGGAGGATCATAGGGAAGGAGGAGTTCCTAAGAGAGTTACTAAGTACACATACCCCATGAAAGGATATAAATAGATTGGGAATTAGGAGGGATCACCTTGATGAATATACCAAAATCTTCCCCAAAAGAAAGAGTGTGCATTATAGGATCTAAACACACAGATGCTCCTCAGGCGAGACAAGGTTTTTCTCCTTCTTTCCACAAACCCACACTTTGCTCCACCTTCAGCTCACTTTCTCTTAAGAACCACAAACTTCATAGGAGGTGAGAGCGGGTAGCTGACCTGAGGCAGAAGGGACAATGATCATTGCCTGGCCTGCACAATTTAATACTCAAAATGTATATGGAAAAATAATTCTGGGAAGTTTATTTGAAAGGCTAATAATGAGATTGAATGAAGTTGCTTCTTGCAAAAAATCCATGATTTCCAGGTTATTCTATAAACCAGTCATAAAGGCACATATAATTGTGTGTCATATAGTCTCATTAAGTCAGATGTTTAATAAGTAGCTATTTTGAAAATGTACTTACATAAATTAATTTGTTACAGTTCATAAAACATACTATATTATGTACTTGAGAAACTTCTCAAGAAAGTCCTTGTGAGGACATTTGCTGACTCTTATCTGAAAGACTCAAAGCAATGTGTTATTGATATGGTTGGGTAAAAACCATGGAAATTTGTATTGACTCTAAGTCTGCAACCACAGAGAGTTCACTCTGCAGGACAAATCTGTAATATGTTCAGATTAATATCAGATATTAATATGGGAGGTCTTCAAGACTGAAGGACTGAACAATATATGGTTTGGAGAATTTTATGGTGTGGATCAGGAAACTATCTCTCTATTGCTAACACTCCAAGAGACATGTCATGTTTTTATGGTTGTTCAAATAAAGGATCTATTGCTTGATGTGAATATGCTAAAGAAATCACCTCATTAACACAAGGTAAGCTAAAGCAAACCCCCCTCTGAGGAAATCCTTAGAAAGTATTTTTTGTTCTTTTTCAGTTTCTTCTTCTCAGCTTCCAGGTATTGTGAATTATCTTGTGAAATAATGAGGATTTGAAGGCCAGTTTCTGAGTACTCTCTATTCTGGGAAGAATGAGTAGAATTTGCAGGTCTTTGGCACCTATTTTCTCAACTTGCAGACATCATCCAAAAGATACCCTTTTAAATATCCTGTTTTATTTCCATATAAACACATTTACACATCTCATGGTATTTTTAGATTGGATAATGTTTTTTTTTCTTATTATTCAGAAAATGAGTCTCTTTCTGTGTCAGAGATATCTACCAGATCTTCAAGTCTATGGTCTCAGGGTCTGTGTTGTCAAGCAGGACCAAGTTCTAGGACAGATCTTCTGTGAGTAAGGATAAGAGGACACATTCTAACATACTGTTCTTTTTTTCTTTTCTTTATATAGACAATATAGAAAAAGAGAATGGTAAGTGTTCTTATTTTTGACTGAAGCAGTGTTTGAACATTCCACACTTGATGTTTTTTCATTATTATAAAGAAAAGCTAATATCCAGACACACCACTTCAGAAAGTAAAGTAATCATAACAAGGGAAAGTTATAGCTGTAAAGAGAGAAGAACCAGATGCATCAGCTAGTGCTGGTGAGGGCTGGAAGTCAGGTGTGACATCTGCTCCTTGCACTGAGGGCAGTCATTTTTTGTGCCTATGACAATTAACTGCCTAGTCCATAGTCAGTGCTTAGGAAACAATGAGAGAAAAAGACTTTCACTTTGGAAGTTGCTATCTCAGGACAGGTGCACATTTCACATTTAAGTGTTAAATGTAAACTAATATTCTCATAAGTGTTATGGAAGAGGATTCATGATGCATGAATGCCACTATTGTTAGTGAGATTGAACTTAGTGCTGGGTGGTGAATTTGCTGAAGAAGCAGCAACAGAGATGAGACTAGTGGTAGTGAAAATGACAGGTTGGTCAAAGAGAGTGCTAGCATGTGGAAAGCAGGGAGCACAAGAGACAATAAAGTCTGGGGGGAGGTGAGCCCATGATTCCATCAGAGGAGACGTAATATTCAGCTGACTCTGGTCCAGAAAATCCTGTAAGGGCTGTAGGGTAGACAAAGGCTAGGAAATGCAACATCTCATTACCATTTTAAGAATTTTGAATGTGATCCTGGAAACAGAATTTTGAATATTATCCAAGAAATTCAGGGAATCACAAAAATATTACATGAAAAGGGGGTACAGTGACAACATTTTCAACAATTTTTTTTCTTGGAGGTAGAGAATATACCATATGGTTAGTGAGAAAAAAAAAGAAAGAAAAAGAAAAGCTAGAGGGAATCTACTCTGAGCTCTACACTTAGTTAAATAAACTCATCTAAGAAATCACTATTTCATGGTCAGTTTTCAATGCCAGTAATTGTATATATTATGTAGTTATTATATTAGTCTGCTGGTCTCTTTAATGTGAAAGAGAAATCTTGTGTAAAATCAGTAGTTTAATGAAATAGAGAAATCCTATGTAACATCTGTGGTTTGTTTTTGAATCTGATTCTTTGCCTAGAGACCTACAGGATAGTGTTTACAGTATTGTCCCTGCTTTATCTGACTTTGGAATCATATTCAGATTTAGTTTTTCTGTGTGACAAATCTCATATGAGGAAAGCTCTTGAGCAAATGTAAACATACTCTGAGTGAGTCTATATAAACCTATTCTGATTAAAATCAGATTAACCAGATTAATACAAATTTGAAAACCAATGCACATAAACTTATTACGTTTCCAATAATTCTCAGTTTCTCAGAATTGAATGAATACTTCCTTGGAGTAAAGAAAAATTTCAATTCTTTTGACAAAGAATGCCAACATACAACTTTTATTTTAAAAAATAAAGTCATACATAGAAGAAGAAAAACATTTATCCATAGTTTAAGGAAGGTAGGTTAGTCATGTGGGGCATATCCTGACAGGAAAATGTATTTATCCTCATTATTATCATCAACAATCAACATTTATTTATCAAAGTGTTTTATATCAAACAAATTGTGCTTTACAATGATAATGTATAGGTAAATAAAAAGCACCTATTGGTGAATATCAGTCCTATGCTGAGAAATTTTGAGTGAGGAGCAATTTCACCTAATAAGATGATAAGATCAGCATTTTAAAAAGACTGCATTAGAGAATCCATTGATGTGTGCAAGAGCACGTATTGGTAGAGCAGTAAAGGGACTTCCACAGTAATTGAGAAAGATTCAAAAGGGTGGTGAAGATGGTGTGAATCTATGATGGAGGCAGAATCAAGAAGTCTCAATCAAGGTGGAGGGTGAAGTGGGGGGTAATGGAGAAGGAGGTACAAACAAAATGGCCTTCATTCTGATATATATATAACTGTATACGTTGATTTTGGTCATTGAGATGGTAATAAAATTCAATACTCTGGTACCAGTAATTCCTCAACTCTCTTAACATTAGTGATCTCTTCAATTGCCTAAACTTTTAATAATTAGTATCAGGCCTTCAGTGACATTCGGCCAAAAAAAAAAAAAAAGAATAATTTTGAACTTTATTCTCTGTTTTTAATTCATTGCTTTGTCTTTTATTGCTTTGTCTTTGGTATTTAAGTAACAAACTGAATTTTTACTTTAAATGATTTTTGACTCAGTCATTTTTTGTGTGTCATTTCACATGATTCTCTTTCTCTCAGATTACCTCAGGTATGAGATTTATAAATGATCAACAGTTCTGTTTTTTACTTTTATCAGAATATGGGAAAATCAGTAATTCAATGCACAAAAAAGAACTAGCTTACTAAATGTTATTTACAACAAAGGAAACCATCCAATCACTCTATTATGCTACAGAAGGGTGCTTACTTTCATGGAAAATAGTAAAATTAATTTTGAATAGAATATAGAGTATGTTATGAAAACCATGTATTAGATTATTCCTTTTGTTATTGTGGTGTAAGAATATTCTGGGTATTTAGATAATGATAATATAGCTAGGTATTTTAAAGGGGTTGTAGCTGGGTAATGGAAACCTGAAAGGATATTTTTTCTATTTTTTATACTATATTAACGCATATTATTTTTGTAACAAATGTTTTCAATTAGACACAAAGAAAGTAATCCTTGACAAAGTCAGCAGCAATGCCTCTGGTGACCCTTCTTGCTTTCTTAAAGAACCTTAATTTTAGAATGGTGTTTCAGTTGGCAGGCTGCTTGACTTTGCTTCTGTGGATGGAGAGATTGTGTCATACTCATCACAATGAAAATAGATCTCAGCCTGAAGAAGACCCTCAGTAAAAATGTGCTGGATAAGTCGGAAATTTTTTTAATAATATTTTTTTTATTATACTATGTTAGTCACCATACAGTACATCCCTGGTTTTGGTGTATAGTTCCATGATTCATTACTTGCGTATAACACCCAGTGCACCGTGCAATACGTGCCCTCCTTAATACCCATCACCAGCCTATCCCACTTACCCCCTCCCTTCTGAAGCCCTCAGTTTGTTTCCCAGAGTCCATAGTCTCTCATGGTTCATTCCCCTTTCTGTTTACCCACCATTTCTTCTTCCCTTTATTCTCCTACTGATCTTCCTAGTTCTTATGTTCCATAAATGAGTGAAACCATATGATAATTGTCTTTCTCTGCTTGACTTATTTCGCTTAGCATTATCTCCTCCAGTCCTGTCCATGTTGCTGCAAATGTTGAGAAATCATTCTTTTTGATGGCTGAGTAATATTCCATTGTATATATGGATCCCATCTTCTTAATCCAGTCATCTGTTGAAAGACATCTCAGCTCCTTCCATGATTTAGCTATTGTGGAATTTTTGCAATTAAATTAGGAATGTAATGAATAAAAAGTAATAAATGTTGCTTGTGGACATGTCAATTAAGTTAAATACCAGTTGCTGAATGAAGAATTTTGGATTTTTTTCACATTAGCTCATTTATCCACTGCCTTGTAGATGACAGTAGCATCCTGTGTTAAGGTACTTTCTTGATAACATACAGATCACACCTGGTAGAGATACAATTTGGTTACAGTTTGAGAAAACTCTGTTCATATTTTGAACCATCTTTAGCTGACTGCCATGAATCTCTAGTTTAAAAATGTGTTATATATTCATGTAATTGCTACTTCTTTAACTGTATGACAATTTCTTTTTCATACATCTTTATATTACTTAAAGCTCTATGCCATATCTTTGAATATAAATTTCTTCCTCAGTTTGCATAACTGATTTCTGTTGTGGTATCTATATTCTTGTGCTAACATATGTAGCACATAAAGAAACACCTAAAAAAAATAAATGATGTATCATGATTACATTATCCAATTAATCTCGTCAAAATGATAATTATGGTTACAACTTTTTTCGAACAGTGTTTTGTTGTTTGCATTGTAAAATAAAATCACCACTTTGATGAAGGTGAATTCATGATGTATGTACATATTTACAGTAGACTTTCTTTAACATTAATTAACTTTAGGGGCACTTTGGTGGCTCAGTCAGTTATCTGCCGTGGCTCAGGTTGTGATCTGTGGTCCTAGGATTGAACCCTGCATCAAGCTCCCTCCTCAGTGGAGACCCTGCTTCTCCCTCTCCTTCTGCTGCTCTCCCTGTTTGTCCTCTCTTGCTTTCTCTCTCTGTCAAATAAATAACCTTTAAATTAAAATAATAAAATAAATAAAATAAAATAAAAACTTTTCTAGTAAATACAAAACTTTTGCAAAGGAAAAAAGAGCTTTGTTGATAACTGGATGCTAAATATTCTTAAGTCACATATCTATTACAAGTACATATTGAACATTATATTGAACACGTATTAAATATTATATACCCAGTAATGTATCTGGCAAAATTCATTTATTCTTATTTGCTTAAGAATTCTATTTATTTATTTATTTATTTAATTTATTTATTTATTTACTTGGATCATTGTTATATTGCAATATATTGACCAGACTAACCTTTGCTAATACCTTTCAGATCAATATCACTTCTTGTAATTATAATTTCATTTTTTTAAGGATTTATTTATTTTTTTGAGTGACAGAGAGAGACCAAGTGTGGGGAGAGCAGAGGGAGCTAATCACAAGAGGACTCCTCCCTGAGCTTGGAGACACCAAATCAGAGCTCCATCTCAGGACCCTGAGATCATGACCTGAACCAAAATTAAGAGTTGGACACTTAACCGACCAAGCCATCCAGGGAACCCTGTAGTAAGGATATTTAGGATTTACTCCCTTAGCAACTTTGAAATAGTTCTGTATAACACTATTAAGTGAAAATAAGTGCGTATTTGCCTTATCTTTTCTATTGATATACAATTGACATATTTCATTGTGTAATTTTTAGGTGTACGTTGATCTGATACATTTACATATTGCAATATAATTACCACTGCAGCATTAGCTAACACCTCCATAAAATTGTGTAATTGTAATTCATTTGTTGACTGAGAACAATTAAGATCTATCCTCTTAACAACTTTGAAGTTAATAACGCTTTAGTGTTGACTACAATCCTGATGCTGTGCAATAGTTCTCAAGAACTTACTCATCTTCTAGTTGTAGGTTTTCACCCTTCGGCTACCATCTTCCCAATTCCTCTCCACCCAGCCTCTGGTAATACTCATTCTATTCTCTGTTTCTATGACTTGGTTTTAGTTTTAATTCCACATATAAGTGATACTATACAATATTTTTCTTTCTCTTTCTGACTTATCTCACATAGCATAATGCATTCACATATCATCTCCATTCATGTGGTCACAAGTGCCATTTCCTTTTTTTTAGTCACTGAATAATAATAAAAATTATATATACACACATATATGTATATATACAATTATATTATATAATAATAAATATATACCATAAATATAATTACATATAAATTATAAATTGTTACATATAATTATATATAATTCTATATTAATGTTTATAGATATAACGTATATATATGTATATGTATACACACACACACACACACACACACACACACACACATATATAATGTTGGTCTTCTTTCCACATACCTGTTGTTCTTTTGGGCACTTGTACATCTTCTGTGGAAAAATATCTACTTCTTTCCTCTCCCCACTTTTTTAATCAGACTGTTTGCTTCTTGTTTTTGAGTTGTATATGTTCTTTATATATATTTTGACCTTAACTTGTTCAGTGACTTGCAAATATTTTCTCCCGTTCTGTATGTTGTCATTTCATTTTGTTGATTTTTCTCACCATTCTGGAAGCTGGGAAATCTAAGGTCAAGGCACCAGCATATTTGGTTTCTGAGAATCCGCTTTCTGGTTTGCAGATGGCCTTGATCTCACTGTGTTCTCACATGGCAGAAAGCTGAGAACAAGAACAAGTACTCATGGTTCTTCTTATAAGGGCACTAATCCTATTCATGAGGTTTCCACCGTCATGGCCAAATTAATTTCCAAAGCCTCCACTTCTTAATATTATTACATTGGGGACTAAGATTTTAATATATCAGTTTTGTAGAAAAAATTCAGTCCATAACATGACATTACAGGGATGGTACTCAAAAACTTTCCTGGTGACCTATTTTCTAAAAAAAAAAATAAAACCTAGTAAATTGGTTACAGAATTTCACATTTGTGAAATTGTTAGGAAATATCTACACACTACAATAATATGGCACTTTACCATCAAAGAGACCTGAAGTCTACATGTGGCAGCATGAACCTCCCCTACCTCCACTTCCATGCCCTACAACTTGTGCAAAGGAAGAGAATAAAATAAATAGACAGTAAGAGATAAAACAGAAATACAGACAGAAAAAGAACAGAAAAGAAATATGGATAAAAACCAAAGAAAGACAGGGTATGGATATGTGCACCATTGGTGAGTGTGGCAGCTTGGAGTTATTGTGAAGTGGCAGGATAGAAAGTTAAAATATCAATCATGGATGGGCGTATTTTATTGTCTTTCTGAGATGTGTACGCATATGTGGGTGTATTTGTGTGTGTGTTTATATATTTTATGTATTTCTACAACTCTAGCTCAACTGGGTAGAGCTTTCTATCACACAAAATCACACATAAACAAATGCAAAATTCACAATGTACTCAAATTCTTTTTTAATGTTAATCATAGGGACACATTTGCATTTTCAAAACAAGCATAGCAAAAATAACTGCATTTATTTTTCTTAACATTTTAAAAGACTTTGAAATTTATTTTATAGGGGGTAAGGTTAGAGGGAGAGAGAGCTGCAAGCAGACGCCATTTGAGTGTGGAACCAGATGTGGGACTCGATCTCATGACCCTGAAATCAGGGCCCTGAAATCATCATCTGAGCCAAAATCAAGAGTTGGATGCTTAACTGTGTCACCCAAGAGCCCCTGCATTTAGTTTTTAATTCTTCAGGTGCAGAGAAGCAGAAATTATATCCAAACCTCACTGGTGTTTTCAGTGCTACCTTCTTAAATTTTTACTTTTTTCAGAGGGCAATCTGCAGGAGTCCATGTGCTTAATACAAACACCTGGGAGTGGCTATTTCTGGACAAAAAATTTGCATTAATATCCTTTGAATTATGTTAAAGCAAAGCCAACAAAAAGGCTTTAAACCATTATTTTCCAAATCAGTTACTTTAATCCATCCATTGTCTTTTTTCTAACCCAAATGATTTACATGTGCAAATATTAGAAAAAGAGTTAATAACTCCTATCCAATTTTTTTTTTTGATTTTAGGGTTGAAGTTTGCTAGAAGATATGCAGGTAATAAGAAGTTTAAGTATTTATATATTGATTCTTACTTTTAGACAGCACACTGGGTCACCAGAGAAGGGAGACTGTAACACACTCATAAACTCACACAGATTACACACACTCACTTTTTATTTTTTCCTCCAAAACTTCCATTTTATCAAATAAATGGTTAAAAACACTCAAATCCAAAGTAAATATGTATAATTGTTTTTCATTAATTCATAAATTGAATCAGATGGATCTGTACTTGAATCCAAACTTTAATTAATATTAGTAATCATAGTTGGACAAACTTCTCTAAGTCTTCATTGTCTGAACTACAAAATAAAACTATTTCTCCATTTGATTGATTTATTAAAATTAAATAAGTATAAATGTGCTTCAAACAGCACTAGGCACATAGTAAGTGTTCAATGTAACATTGACCATATTAAAAAAATTATTTTGACTGGAAAATATCTATATGTTTAGATATTCATCTTTTCTATTCTGAACAAATGCTAATTACCAAGTTCTCAAGTGTGTGATTTGATAAATAGAGGTGATATAAAAAACACGACCTGAGGGAAAGGAGCAGCTTCATTTGAAAAAAACTAAGAAAGATCCTAGACAAAGGAGGGCCACTTGTATAATGTGTTATATATTGTGGATTATTAGTGATCATAGCCAAGACTGACAACATGTTCTTCCATAGAAAATGTTACCTTGGATCCAGATACATCTCATCCATATCTCCAAATTGCTGAAGACAACAAAAGCGTGAAAGGAGGTGATATCTTGCAGGATCTACCCAAAAGTACACAGCAGTTTGATAACCTAGTCTGTGTATTAGGTCAGCAATTTTTTTCCGAAGGTAGACACTACTGGGAAGTGAGTGTGAAAAATAAAATAAAATGGACTCTAGGCATTTGTAAACATTCTGTCTGCAGACAGGGAGAAATCACAGAGTCTCCAGATACTGGGTTCTGGACACTGAGCTTGAATAAAAGTAATGACTACCAAGCTCTTGTAAATCCACACATAACACTCCACCTTGAGAAACCTCCTGAGATTGTTGGAATCTTCTTGGACTATGAGGCTGGAAGGGTCTCCTTTTATAATGTGACCAACCTGTCTCACATCTATACCTACAGAAAGTGCTTCACAGAGGTCTTGAGACCATACTTTTATCCTGGCCCCCTCTACAATAGTCAAAATGAACACCCTCTGAAAATCCTGTCATTAGGGCATATAAACAAGCCAAGAAGAAGATGTTCTGTGTGACTGAGGAAGAAAATGCCTTATTTTGAATCTGCTGAAATTGGGATTTATATATATATATAATTTATAAATTCTATGATTTTATATATATTTTCTTATAGAATGATTAGAATGCTAGACTTCTTCCTTCAAATGAATCTAAAAATCATTTTGATGTCATAAATTATACCTTTTTATCATTTTCATCCTCAATATGTCTATTTGTTAATGGACAAGAATTATTTGAGTTACATGCTATAGAACTTAGTTGGCAATTCCAGGCCACAAGACATAAATACAATACCCAAAGGAAGTTTCTACTTTTGCAAATGGTGAAGAAAAGCTAATTCTCAGTTGATCCCTGATAGGTGTGATTTCTCCTTCATTCATGTTTTGAAATGGAAGAGGGTGTGGGTTACACTCTGCAACATCAGGAAATTGACTGGGCCCCAACCCTACTGATATTGCCTAAACCTAGAGGAGCATGATTGCTTTGACAAGAGAGCTCTTTCTTTTTTTTTAAGATTTTATTTATTTATTTATTTGAGAGAGAGAGAGCCAGTGAGAGAGGGAACACAGGCAGGGGGAGTGGGAGAGGGAGAAGCAGGCTCCCTGAGCAGGAGCCTGATGTGGGGCTCTATCCCATGATTCTGGGATCACGCCCTGAGCCAAAGGCAAATGCTTAACGACTGAGCCACCCAGGCGCCCCACAAGAGAGTTCTAAACATGGACTGACTAACTCTTGACTTAAAAAAAAAGTATCTTCAAGTGAATATCTCCTCCAGGCATTCATTTCCTTAACTTTTCACCTCAATGTTGTTTTGAAATTATAATGACCATAATCTCCAACCTAATTAAATGGAATACTATCATTTATTCATCTATTCAACAAATGATTATTTGGCACTGTATATATTTGTTCTAAATATCCATTATCTGCAACACTGTAGATTGTCTATTTGTAGCTGCAACTGTGTATCTGGCACTGGCAATAAACAGGTAAAAATTGACAAATAAATCCTAGCTTCAAAATGTATGAGAAAGGATCAAGGTATCAAGATATAGAATGATAATGAGTGGGTTCATTTAAATCTAGTTATCAGGAAAACTGTCACTGAGAAAGTAATGCATAAAGATGGAATTTACTACATGCATAGCTGAAATAATTCAAATCAAGACAACATGTGAAATGCAGAAAGAATGGGCCTGGGTGAGAAAGCAGAGGAACACCTACAGGGCTCACATGAAGTTGGGACAGAATGGTTTTAAAGTAGGTTGCAAAAAAAATAAATAAATAAAGTAGGTTGCAAAGATCAGTAGCTGAAGCAACATGACAGGCTGAGCTAAAATGGATTTTCTTAGTGCCACTACCAGACCATTTGGGTGTATTATAATAAAATATTAAAATATAAGTAATGTTAAAATAGTCTTGAGCAATAATAATAAAAATAAATAAATAATAATAGGTGAACTAGACCAAATGAATATCAAACCCATCATCGTAAGTTATTTTAAAGGAGGTGGCCTAAATCTTGTTACATGAATCTACGTGCTCATAGGCATGGAATATTTAATAAAGTCAAGAGGCAGGATGGAGGTTTTAGGAAAGATCTGTAGGTACAATCTGAGTCAGTCCCCCAGAAAATTGGTTGATGGTAAGGTTGCTTGCCCCTTAAAACATATGGGGGGGGGGAAATTAAGAGTTTAGCTACTCTGTCTCATAAAATCTAAAGGACACAGTGGACCTATGTTCACCTTCTGCCTGGGACGTTGAGAGTGAGAGAAGGGCCAGCAGCTACTCTGTAGTGTGATGGAGGAGTGCTGCATTGCATGACTGGTATACTTAGAGATTTTCAGAGTGAAGATCTCATGATTCCTGAAGGCTAGAATACGGTCCATGGGAAAGCACTCTTCTGGAATGCTGCCTGCAAAAGAGAATACATATTAGTGGAAATTAGATTGTGTCTATACGATGCCTGTTGGCTGAGAAAAGAATCTTGAGAAGCCAAAATACAGACATATTTCACCCTCCTCAAAGTAACAGCAAGAAAAAGTTCCTCAGCTATTTGAGGGCTTTTGAAGAACTAATGAGGGAAAATTGAGCTTGAAATGCCTTCTATTGTAGCTCAATACAAAAATAATTACGTAAAAAGGTTCTCACTCTAGTCACCTCTAATACCCTCTCACTCAGACACTCCACAATTCCCTAGTTCCCTACAATGTGTGTTTTCCCTCACTGAAGTGAGTAATATACTGACTCATTCAATTATGCATATTTTCCTGGTAGGTTTTAGCTAAAGGACATATATAAATGCTAAGGAGAAAAACCATCTAGCATATTGAGGCATCTTTCCACTAACATTAAACTGTCCTGTAGAATAAGATTTAGAAAATGTGGAAAAATTCAGCCAAAGGGGAAACTCATAACAAAAACAATTTGCAAAAATTAACTATTCCAGTTACACAAACACAATACAACCTCATTGTGCTGAAATCCCTGAAATTCTGCAATAATTAAAAATAAGAAAATCTGGAAGGAGTTAAGATGGCAGAGAAGTAGGGGAACCCTAAGCTTGCCTTGTCCCTGGAACACAGCTAGATAAATATCAAATCATTCTGAACACCAAGAAATCAATCTGAGTACTGAGAGAACAAAACTGCACACCAAAAAGTAAAGAAATGACCACCTCATGGTGATAGAGGAGTTGTGGAGAGTTGATTTGGGGGAGAAAGGAACTGCAGGTGTTGCAGAGAGGAGGAAGTCCTGATTACAGAAAGCAAAGTGACAAGGAGAGAGAGAGAGAGAAAGAGGGAGAGAGAGAGAGAGAAATAGCAATAGCAGGGAGGGAAATGTCCAGGGGAAAACAAAAACAAAAACAAAAACTTCCCCAAAAACAAGTGACTGGGAAAAGGAGAGGGGATGACTACCACAAGTTATTATGAGAAGTGGAGTGCAAAGTCTGAAGTGTTAAAAGTCTTTGCTGGGATTCATGCCTGGTGGGCCTAGCAGTGGTCCTGTGGGGAGCAGGGCAGAGACCTGAGATTGGGCAGTATTGTGGGAGGATCTACTGGGTTGCTTGGTGAGAAGCAGTTTCCCTTGTTGGAGTGTATACAGGAGTGGTGGCATGGCCTGACTCAGGACAATGTGCTGCCCTGTTCATTAACATAAGGACAGGGGCATGGGCTGAGGACAGCAAAACTTGGTTCTGACTTTTTGCTGTGCTTTACCATAAACCCCAAAGTGCTGTGTGGTTGTGCAACCACTTTTCTGAGACAAATTGGCAAATGGAAAAAGCATGATGACACCCTCCTAGAGAGGAGCAGGACAGGTCCATGCCATGTGGGTGCATCTTTAAATTTGGAGTATTGAAACTCAGCTGTGTGTCTGAGAGAAAACATGGGAGTGCTGTGCAACAGGACAGGCAGATAGCTCAGACACAGACAGAGGAAAGGCTGGGAACTGACAGAAGTTGGAGACACATGAGGGGTGATTCTTTGCTTTTCTGTCAGAACTTCCTGAAGAGTGTTGGGAGTGAACTCCCCATTCTGGGGATGAGAGAGCAGGGCACTACCATTTCTTTTCTCTCCCTGCCGATCAGCACTGATCAACTTCAGTGAGTAGCACAGCGTGCCCACCCCCCAGTGCAGACCTGAACTGCTTGCACCGCGCCCCACCTCCCAAAGTCCTGCAGGTGCATCTCCACCAGGGCAAGTACACCTGAGAATCAGTGTGGCAGGTCCTCCCACCAGAAGTATAACAGATATCACTCCCAATTACCAAGTCTATTGATCATAGAGTGCTGAAAACCTTCAAGATCTAGTTTCTTTCCTTCTTTCTTTTCTTTCTTTCTTTTCTTTTCTTTCTTTCTTTCTTTTTCTTTTCTTTTCTTTTCTTTCTTTCTCTCCCTCTTTTCCTTCCTTCCTTCCTCCCTCCCTCCCTCCCTTCCCTTACTTTCTTATAGATCTAGCTTCCTTTCACAAGTAGACCAAAACACACCCAGTTAAAACTTGCCACAGTGTGGACAAGATAGAGACATCCCCCAAGGCAGACAAAGAGAAACTTTGAAGAGAGGAGGACACTGTGTCATATTGGTATATTTAATAATATCAAACCAAAATAATATATATGAAAGGTTCAGAGAAAGTAACTATGAATTAAAAAGCTAACTATTAATGTGCTAAAAACCACTTTTAAAATAGGCTTGTGCTCTCTAAAATTTTCATAAAGTAATTTGAAAATTTTTAGAGACAATACTTTCGCTATTCTACAACCTAAAGACATCACTATACCAAGAAAGAAAATCATAAAAGAATTCACAAAAATGGAATGTGTAGCAGAAGGTTTAAAAGCATAAACTAGAAATTGATGACCTGGTTTCAAATCTTCAGAGTCACTCATTAGCAAGTTATATAACCTCTCCCTACCTCTGTTTCCTCATTTTTAAATGATGATAATAATAATGCCTTCAGAAAGGACTGTTACAAAAAGCAAATAAATTAATATTTGTAAAGTATTTAGTCCTAGCTAGGCACATAGTACTATATACACATTTGTTAACTAAAGAATGCTACACTGAATTTTTACATGAAGACAAAATATACAATATTCAAATCTTGAAAAATTACATTTTCTCATTGAAATTAAAAGTCAGTAAGTAGAAAGTTGTATATGCTGTACCTGTTTAGCATTTTTGTGAGTTCCTTGAATTGTCCTCTGATTTTCCACCAGTTTGACATTTGGATTTCCCTTCAAGGCATGAATACATACAAAGGTCAACAAAGAGGTAGTACAAAATTGAACTATACAAATCATTTGGGCATACGAATACATAATCTCCTTCCAGAGATGACAGAACAGTACAATCTATACATGGTCAATATGAACTACAGATGAAATTAAAAACTTCCATGGTCCCAGGGACTGATTTTATTGAAAGGCTTTCTCAGAACAGGAATAAATCAACTTCTCACATAAGTCAAATAGTCTGACAATTCAAAAACAAGGACAAGTTAGTTGATACTCCACAACTTATAAACGGGTCTGGAAAATACTTCTTTAAATTCAAATTTTATTTTAACAATAAAATCAAGAACACATTTTTTACCATTTAAAAACTCAGTATTTTGTTTTGACTAATTTATCTGATTTATGAAATTCACAGTTTAATTTGAAAAGACAAGTTTTCAGTTCTTTGTATTTTTGCCAACAGATTTATCTTTCTCACCTGTTCTTTTTTGTAAGAAAGATACTAACTACTGTTTTATAATCACTCTATTTTTGAAAGCAACAAAATAGGAATGAAATTCTACCTATATTGTACAGCAGAATAATTTTCCTCTCAGCAAAATAATTTTGAGCCAGGACCTCTGAAGAAGTACAAATGAAGTGAGCCATAACACCTACTAACAATTTATCCACACATAAGTGGGCCTCCCTCAACTGTTCTACCAGGGACGAAAGCAGAACTCTACACTCAACTACAAACCCCTTTTTTCATCCTTTGATTATAGAGAACAACATACCAGCAGGCTTTTTAGAACACCCAGTAGAATAACCAGCTCAGAACAAGCACCAGAGAAAACAGAAATAAAACAACAGAAGAAAACTTTTAAAAATTGAAGGATTACTCTCAGAAATATCTGAGTACATATTATAGCTATAAAGAAGAACGAGCTATTTTTTAAAAAAAGCAAAACAAAGATTTCCCTATTATCAGTAAAGTTTTAACAATATAAATAATCCTTATCGAAAATTATGAAATTGACATTCTCCTTTTGTCATCATTATTTAGATATTCAGAAAGCTCTAATTCTCTGGGCTCATAGTTCTATTCTTTTGCAACAAACATGAATGAAGCTTTAAAATCGTACTGGCCAACTTTTTATGTACTTACATGCAACATCAGGTTATATACAGATATGTGATTCATTATTGTATTTTCTTTCCTTCCTTGAATAGAAGCAACTTTAATAAATCTCAGATTATTTTGTGTTCTGAATCATCCATAGAAAATGGGAAAATAAAATTTCATAAAATAATATGAATCATATATTGCAACCAAAAGACATTTTTTAGGTTTTATGTTATCACTTTTGTAGTAAATAATGTTGATATATATTTTTTATCAAAGAAATGAACATAATAGTAAGCTTCCTTATGAAAATTTTAGCTAGTACAGAGCTAAATTTAAAAAGATAAATATAATTTCCCCCTCTATTAGGTAGTTTTTGATTCAAAGAAACTGCTCCTAAAAAATATCTAGGAAGGAGTGCCTGGGTGGCTCAGTCTGTTAGGCAACTGCCTTTGGCTCAGGTCATGACCTGAGGGTCTGGGACTGAGCCCTGCATTGGGCTCCTTGCTCTTCAGGGAGCCTGCTTCTCCCTCTTCCCTGTTTGTGCTCTCTCTTGCTATCTCTCTCTCTCTCTCAAGTAAATAAATAAAATCTTTTTAAAAAAAAATATCTTAGGAAGACTGACAAAGAAAAGCTACTGAGCGAGGACTGGTCCAAGCAGATATTTTAATATACTATAATGCCTCTATAATTAAAACAGTGTGGCTGCCTTCACACATGAATTAGATGAACAGCTCAGTGAAACAGAATGTAAGTACATATGGAAATTCAATTTATGATACAGTGACATCTCAAAAAAATGGGGCAAAGATAGACTTTACAGTAAGTGATGCTGGAGCAACTTGTTACCCATATGGAAAAAGATAAAATTAGATACATACCTCACACTATATGTAAGAATAAACTACAAATGGATCAGAGATACAAGTGTAGAAAAGTAAAATAAAGATAGAATAAATAAAAATAAATTTTAAATAACAAATTATAAAAAAAATGTAAAAAATATGCAAACGTAAACTTAATAAAATATGGATGAACTCCTATATAGCTTGAAACATCCCCCTAGGTAAGGGTGTTGTCAAAGAATTTGTCAAAAGGTCTCCCACTGATCTAGTAAAATTAAAACAAACCTAGAACAATTAAGCATCAAAATAGTTAAATTGGAACTCATTAAATAAGAACCCATGACTCCATACAAATTTAAATAAATGCAAACTTACACATACAGCCACAAAAGGAAAAAGGGAAAGGTCTCTCTTGCATTAGAATGTCAGCTAATAAATATAAAAGGAACACTGGGGTTAGCAAATCACCATTTCACAACCACCAGAGTAACTTTTTCAGCTAAGAATTATCGACAGAAGCTCAAAGTAGTTAGTAGTAGTAGTAGACTGTTGTAGGAGAAACAGGACATTTACATAGTCTCAAACTATCTTACCACAAATTACAAAGTTAAAGTTACTTTACAGCGCAGAAACTCAGGAGATACCGCCTTAATCAAATGATTAATGTTGACATCACTAGGAATAAAACCACTATCATGTGCCTCCTATGACACACTGCAAAGGACACAATGTAATTTCTATAGAATCCCTCCAAAAATGTATAACTGAATCTAAGAATGAAAAGATACCACACAATCCAATATTCTACAAACCCTCAGAAAATTTCAAAGTGAGATCCCCTTTGGCACACCCCAACCTCCTGTTTTCTATATCCTTATCCAATCTTCTAGATTCCCAGGATTTAGGCAGTGGTCACAATGATCCTATCCATAAAAGTAAAAGGGACTAAAAAGGCATTTTTTTTCTAGTTCAAATAATAACAACTAAAGAAATACATTCTTCTTTTCTAAAACATCACATTAAACTGTAACTGTGGTGAATATAGTAAATTTTTTAAAACCTGTTTTTTATAAGACTTTAATAAAAGAAAAAATATCTCAATCTCCTATAACTTAAAAAGAAAACTGTTTTGCCAATCATAACAAACCTACCTTCATTCCTACGTGAAACAGCAAAACACTTTCATGAAACCATTTGTATCTTAGCTAAGAAAAAAAGGCAATAAAGGGACGCCTGGGTGGCTCAGTCGGTTGATTGTACAACTCTTGATTTCAACTCAGAGGTCATGATCTCAGGGTCACGAGACCAAGCCCCATATCGGGCTTACACTCCGCACAGGGTCTACTTGAGTTCTTGCTCAGCCTCTCCCTCTCTCCCTCCCCCACTCGTGCATGATTCCTCTCTCTAATAAATAAATGAATAAAAGATTTTTTTAAAAAGCAATAAAAAAGTAATTTCTTATTTAATGTATGTTAATTTGCCCAACAGTTCAAACTGTAAACAGTTTTTGGACTATCTACTGTTTAAGACTAAATATATCCTCCTAATTTACAACAAAAATGAAACATTTAAAAATACATACCAACATCATCTTTGCTTTCCAGAGGAACACTCCAAGCTATCAGGTTTCTTGCTGTACGACCTTCCTCTGCAACTATTCTCCTTACTTTGTCATGACTATTGGAGCGCTGGAATGATGCCTATATACAGAAAAGAGAATATACATTAGATTATTAGATTAGTCAACATATAAAATATATTTGGCTAACAAATTCATTATTTCTAACATTCTCTCACAAGGAAGCACTTAAAACTAATTTAGGACTGAAAAGGTAGTTAAACAGAGAAAAGAAAGTAAGTCACGGATCTTTTTATTTCTGAAAAGACTGGTTTTACAACTTTAAACATTAATTATTTCAAGAATAAATACAATCTAAGGTTTGAAAATGTGCCCTAAGAAGCACAAATACTGCTTTGTAAAAACTTCAGCACCACCACTTACATAGCAACAGTCTGATCGCTCTGATTCCAATCCTACACCCAGGGTTCCTTTTAGCCTTTCCCTTATTTGTAATTTCTTTCTCTGCCAGTCAGAAACCCGGTTCTCATTACCTACAATATATTTACACCTGTTCGATTCTAATACATACATAAAGTAGTTTCAGAATTGCTAACCCACAGCATTTATTAACAAGATTACAACATTTCTATACAGTTCTTATCTTTAGCCTTACAGTATCAAGAACTGGATTTTGTTTTCTAAAACGACTTAAATTAGTAGTTCTCATTCTCACCCCTTTCAATGGGATTACATTATTCACTTCTAGTATGTTACTCTTCCCCTTCCGTTTTGGGTTCTCCTCACTCCTGGTCTGATTTTAAGTGCTTGTTTATTGGGGGAGTATGTGAAAGAAAGCAACACATTATTCTCAAAGTAACTTACTGATGAGTAGCATGACTTGAAGAGAAGNACTGATGAGTAGAATGACTTGAAGAGAAGAAAAAAGGCATTACACTCTACAGCATGGGTCAGAAAACTTCTACAAAGGGCCAGATAACAACTTTTTATTTTAGGCTTCGCAGGCCATACAGTCTCTGTGACAACTAGTCAATCATGCCTTTTTGTGTGAAAGCAGCCAGAACTTAACTTTTACATCTTTAAAATAAATATCTGCCCCCACATTCCTTCATTCCTCTGATCTTACCCTAGGTATCCACATGGCATCTGTGGATGCCTAACTGTAGTTACCTAACTCATAAACTTATGCTGAAACACATTAATCTGCGACCACTATTTCAGCTTCATCCTGTTCAAAATTCTCAAATCATCTCTATCCCCATATCTTCCAATCAAGTTAACACTATAAAATCTCCTTTTTAGATTAAACACATCTCCCAGTGATTATTAGCTCTATAAATAACTTAGGTTGGCATCTATCATTTAAGTTACCTAAGCATTGTTTTAAGCAAGAAGTATCACTATTCCTTATAGGCCAGATGAACAAATTTAAATAGGTGGCCTACTTTTCAGCTCTTTTTCAGATAATTTCAGATAATTATGATGCAAGCATAGAAAATCTTATAGGTAGACATATGGAGATAAATATCAGATCATAAAATAAATTATTCTATATATTATTCTCTAACTCAAGACTCTTCATAAAGTGATGAATTTCTAGGAACTAAAGTGATCACGAGATAGCAATGCTATAGTGATGCTAGAACAGAAAACTTGAAATCTAATATTCTTTTCTTCTACAAACATTTCAATTCTACCATAAATTTTGTAAAGTTAGTTCTTTCTCAAAGATTTTTATTTATTTATTTGAGAGAGCAAGAGCATGCACGTGCACCAGTGGGGGGTGAGGGGGAGGTGCAGAGGGAGAAACAGACTCCCTCCTGGGCAGGGAGCCCCACATGGGGCTCCATCTCCCAGGACCTGAAGATCATGACCTGAGCTGAAGGCAGATGCTTACACAACTGAGCCACCCCGGGTGCCCTAAAGTTAGTTCTTTTATACTCAGTACACATACACAAATTCAAAGAAAAAGCTACCACCAACTCAAGACTTTGTTTTAATTCTTAATTCTAGTACTTCTGTTGCAAAAAGTGTAACATTCCTCCTACTACAACACCTGACTGAAAACCATGTTTCCATAAAATCACAGGTGCATTCTGTAATATATGCTAAGTGAACTCTTTTCAATAAACTCCTAAATTCTAGTCATTTTTAATAACCTATTGTTATGAAAATGTCCGTAGTAACTTAAATACAATAGTTTTAAGCATTGTAAACTCAGCATAAGGGTTTGATATTCAATAAATGACTCTAAGATACTTCATACCATTACAGATGTCTAACAGAATTTTCATCTAGGTTCTTCCAAGAGGCTTAAACAAAATACATTATTTTCATCCCAAAGTCACAGTGTGCCACCTACTGCCATACAGAGATTTTGCAGAGGCTTGTTCAAATACTAAATGTTTCAACAAAAAAGCATAAACATCAGTCTTAAGTGAAAGTTTTCATGTTTAACACTTACAGTTTATGATTTAAGTATATAATTTCTGAGACTTGCTCCTAGATTGGGAAAAGAAATTTTTAACCTATCTGCTAAGGCTAAAAAAATCTAAATAATTTCTACTTGAAGCAACTTTGTTCATAATCCTAAACTGGTTTCAAGCACTATTTATTAAATTTTTATGTTTGTACCTCCATTAAAGTTACTACTTCTCACAAGTTCTTCAAAATCTGTCCATAATACTACATGCTCATAAAACTAATTTCCCTTCTTTTTTAAAACAGTTTTGCAGCTTTCTAAATAATTCAGGAAAGACCCTTTCTTTTAAATTCCCACTTCCAAAGCCCTTCATATTTTAAGTAGTATGAAGACAAGATTTCCAGTCACTGAATACCAGGAGTACATTAAAATTCTAAGAGTGGTAGCACTTACATATACTTTTAACCACAAACTTATCTGAGAAACTAAGTAACTGGTACAATTTCCCTAACATAGGATATAAAGCTGGAATTCTGTACAGTAACCTACAATAACTTTGTCAGATCTTACTGATATTTCACATCTTTCTAAAGGTAAAGTAAGGCCTAGATGAACTAAGGCTGTCCAGACTATCACAAGGGACAAAAATAAACTTCAATCTTGTATGAGCTACTTTGTTTTGAGAACTCTGTTGGAACAGATATCAAATCCTACCAATTCTATCTCCTAAATATATCTTGAAATTGTAAATCCACTAATATCACCCTAATCTGAGCCATCGTCATGTCAAACAAATTATTATAACAGCCTCTGTGACAGAGACAACACCAAAGCCACCAGATTTTTGTCCTGCTAGATAACACTTACTGGGCTCTTGCAGATAGAAGGCCATATGACTAAATTCTACACACTAAAATATAGGCAAAAATAACGTAAGCCATTTCCAGGCCTGGCTTATAAAGAAAATCTCATGCATCACCATTTATATTCTCTCTCTCTTTTCTCCCACTTACTGGCCAGATACAGAGGATCCAACTCAGAACTCTCTAGAGAATGAGTAAAAAAAACAAAAATAGAGTTGGTCCCTGAATTACAATGTGAAAGGCTGAATGCTAAATACCTGCACTATTATGTGAATAAGAAATAAACTTCCCTTCTGCTTATAAAAGGTTAGGTAATTCAGACCAACCATCCACTTGAGAAAAACTGTAAGAGGTGAACAAAATATTTTTAAACATCTGTTTAGAGCACCAGAAAAAAGTGAAGGAAGCAAGGAATTATAGGGCAAGATCAGCGAAAATGAGAAATTTAAAGCGGTGAGTCCAGCAATCAGGACTGCTTTTACCCCAGAGGCACCTGGCAATTCCAACAGACACAGCCAAGACAGAAAAGTTGAGCAGAGTTTGACAGACTTGCAAAAGTACAGAAACACAAAATCTGTCCAGAGCCACCCCAGGCATTAGGTTGAAACCTGGAAGTTTCATTCCAAGTGTAAGGGTAAACTAGAACTAGATAAGCCCTCACAAAAAAAGAGCCAATTTTGAATCATTTCAATATCTGGCAGGATTAAACTATGACTGTCAGTGTCCCTAGCCATTGACAAAACCAAACTAAATTTTCTAGGGAATATATTATCATCTTAGGCATCAAATTATCTATTAAATTATTCACATATACCATTTGCACCCAATCAAAAATTACCAGCCACACTATGCAACATGTCAAATATCTGAAAATCAAGAAAAAAAAACCCCAGAAAATAGAAATATACCCACACATGATCCAAATAATGGAGCTATCAGACAAAGATTTCAAGAAAAGTCTACTTAATATGGCCCAGAAAATTAAAAGACCAGATTGAGGGGCACCTGTGTGGCTCAGTCAGATAAGTCTGACTCTTGATTTCAGCTCAGGTCATAATCTCAGAGTCGTGAGATCACAGCCCATATATCAGGCTCCACGCTCAGCACAGAGTCTGCTTCTCCCTCTCTCTCTACTTCTCCTCGCTGCTCCTACCCCCACTCATGCTCTCTCTGTCTCAAATAAATAATAAAACCCTTTTTTAAAAAAAGAAGTCAGAGAAAGACAAATACTGTATGATTTCATTCATACGTGGAATTTAAGAAATGAAACAAATGAACACAACACAAAAGGAACAAACTGAGTAATATAAAAAATTGCTGAATAACTATATTGTACACCTGAAACTAACATAATGCTATATATTAACTATGCTGGGATTAAAATAAATTTTTTTAAAGCTTTTATTTATTTATTTCAGAAAGGGAGACAGCCAGAGAGAGAGGGAACACAAGCAGGGGGAGTGGGAGAGGAAGAAGCAGGCTCATAGCAGAGGAGCCTGATGTGGGGCTCGATCCCATAATGCCGGGATCACGCCCTGAGCCGAAGGCAGACGCTTAACGACTGAGCCACCCAGGCACCCCTAAAATAAATTTTTAAAAAAGAATGATAAACTATATTAATATTGAACAAAGCAGAATCTAAGACTTTACTGCTAGAGATAGAATGATATTTCATAATGATAATAGGTACATCAACCAGTGAATTATAACAATTCTAAATGTGCATCTAATAACATATATAAAAAAAGTAAAATAGGAAAAAACACTATCACCATGGAAGATTTTAACATATCTCTTTAAGAAGCTGGCAGAGTAAGTAGACAAAAACAGTTAAGTAACAATACAGAAGACTTGAACAACATAATTAACAAATGTGACATATTTGACATATCAGGAACCCAACATTCAACAATGGTAGAATATACATTCTTTTCAAGTGTATGTTATTTTCCAGACTATTGATACCCTGGGTCATAAAGCAGGCCTCACTAAATTTCAAAGAATAGAAAGTATCAAAGAGAAATAACCAGGAAAATCCTCGTATGTTTGGAAATTAAGCAGTACATTTCTAAATAACTTACAGATCAAAGAAGTCATATTGGAAATTTTAAAATATTTTCAACTGAGTTATATTAAAAATATGACACATCAGTACTTGTACAGCAGCCAAAGCCATGCTTAAAGGAAAATGTATAGCCATAAAATGATATAATGACAAAAAGCTAAAAATCGAGATCTGAGTCTTTACTTCAAGAAGCTAGGAAGAGTAGCATATTAATTCCAAAAAAGAAGGAAATAAGAAACAGCAAAAACCAATAAAATACAAGACAAACTTATGACAGTGAAAAACTAATAATAAAACCTAAAATGGGTTATTTGAAAACAGTAAGGAAAGAATAACCAATATCAAGAATAAGGACCATCACTACAGAGTCTAAAACCTCCAGGCTTAACATATCAACTTACAATATTTGATATAATGCACAAATTCCTTGAAAAATATAATTTACCAAATCTTGGCATAAAAGGAATCTGAACATTTATTACAGAAATTGAATCCCACAAAAAGAAAATCCAGAGCCAGATCAGTTTCACTGGTGAATTCTCCAAACCATATAAGCAAAAAATTACACTAAATTCTTCTAGAAAATAAAAGGAACACAACTCATTTTCTGAGACCTACATAACCCTAATATCAGAACCTAACAGGATAATACAAACAAAGTAAATTACCAGTTCAAACTATTTCAAGAGTAAAGATGTGAAAATCACACACACACACACACANAGGCTCCTATGCTATGAGCCTGCTTCTTCCTCTCCCTCTCCCCCTGCTTGTGTTCCCTTTCTCGCTGGCTGTCTCTATCTCTGTCGAATAAATAAAATCTTTAAAAAAAAAAAAAAAAAAAGGTAACATGACCAAAAATAGAACAAACTGACCATCACCAATCATGTGATATTCTGCCAAAAAATACAAAATCTGACTCTAGGGGGCGCCTGGGTGGCTCAGTCAGTTAAGTGTCCAACTCTTGATCTCAGCTCAGGTCTTGATCTCAGAGTCGTGAGTTCAAACCCCGCATTGGGCTCCACACTGGGCACAGAGCCTACTTAAAAAAAAAAAAAATCAGACTCTATCCAGTTAGAGATCATAAAGAGAAGCTTAACACAATGGCGACAAAACAGATGGCTGAGGCAAGGGAAGAAAGGCAATCAAATCCTTGGTGACACTGTTGGGCACATGCTACTGAAAGCAGGCTAACTCGGTGTTCCTCCTAGCCCAACTAAAACCTACTGGTCTCAGCTTAAAAAGTAACTCTCTCAGAATGAAGTCCTTTAACCCCCTTAGCCAGGACCACTTTCATATGCACGAACCAACCTATATTCTTTTGCAGCACATCTCACAATTACATTTTAAATCCTATAATTACATATTTACCATCTATCTTCCTCCAAGAATGATGAATAATTGGCATGATAAAGAAATCATGAATGACTGAAATAAGTATTTCATGAATAAATGAACATCATTGGGAAATGAGGTATTCGACATAAATCCATAACTAAAGCTTGCCCTGCTAAGCACAAATTTTTTCCATTTTACCATTTTGGATAAAAATCTCTGAATCACATTTCCCTGACTTTTAAACGGAGGCTACTGAAGGAACTTCCTCTTCTTTGGTACTTTCAGGTTATCACTATGAACAACTTTTGTATGATACTATAATATGCCCTCAGGAGCTAAAGAAGTACAGAGGATGGTTGCCGTAAGATAAATGGGCCCAGATCAAAGTGCTTTTAGACTTTTTGAGTTCTTTACATCCGGATGATTAGGCAGAACACAAAAGCTTAATTTTCAATTATTTTCTCTTCTTCCCGATTCAGCTATCAGCTTTCAATTCTTATTTGGTACAGTTATGGGAATGTTACTACTATGGTTCTGAATAAGAAGCTCAAGAAGTCTACAAGTACAGTGAATATACTTTCACTGTGTGAATTATCTGTTATGGATGATCACAGGCATTTTTAATTTACTCTCAGGTGTTTGGCCACATTCCTTAAAGTCACAGACTTTGGCAGACTAGCAGTGCTTTACTACACTTTGCCCATTAGAGCTGTTTAAAAACAAGACAAATCAATAGGAAATCCTACGAAGCTGTAAAACGAAATAAAGACCTCCGATGCTCTAGGGTATATTGCAAAGATACTAAATGAAAAAGAGATGTAAGGAAAGATGGACAAAAAAACTAAGGTTAGTGTTTAAGGTAGCTCGATCACTTACCATCATTCTTTAGTTCCCTTGTATGCCAAGCAGTTCATTTACGACATAAACCCCTGGGGTATGACTCCTACAATAAAATATATATATATATACACACTCTTAGTCATAACATTGTCAAAAAATATTTATACTTAAAAAGATACAAGTCTCATCATCACAAGTTTGTCATTACATTAAACAACAAAAAAAATAAAATTGCTCCTTTACACTGCCTGTTTGGATACAATACAGCATGTTTTAAATATTCCATACTGAACAATACCTTAATGCTCTCCCCCCCCCAAAATTTTTTTAAGTTAAATAGAAGAGAAACGCTGTTAATTACATAAACAGTCTATGAGATCTCAATGCAGAAACTTTTTAACTACCATCTATATAGTGCACACAAAACACATATAGTATATCCTTACTCAGTTCACAATATATGTTTAACTGAAACAAAAGTTTCATAAAGTAATGTTTATCCCTATTGTGTGAGATGCATTCTGATATATCCTTCTCATTTTTCAAATGCTGCTTCCATTAAATTGATTTATGACCCACTAATGAATGACAACTCACTATACAAAACATTGTAAGCTTTAGGAACTTTCGAAAGCTGAGATTTTATCAGAATATTTTAATTACTATTACAAAAGCCTCCACATAGAACAGATCTTACTTTTCAGGATATCAACATAATGTGGCCAAACCTTTACTCAAAGAAACCCAAAGCAGAAACCTAGATAGAACACAAAGGGCCAGGAATATTGCTAGAAAAAAATGACCTAACCCTATAATGAACAAAGAAAAGAAAGTACCAATTAGAACACAGGTGCTTCTGGGATGAGAGCCTAGGTAACTTATCCGTTGCCAAGTCAATCTGCTCCTTTCAAAATTCAGCACCTCAAATGAAAACACATGTCCACATAAAAATGTATACCCAAGTATTTATAGCAGCATTACACATAATGGCCAAAAGTGGAAACCCAAATGTCCACCAAATGATGGATAATTAAAATGTGGTATATCCATACAATGGAATATTATCAGGCTATAAAAAGGAATAAAGTGCTTATACATGCTACAACATGGAGGCACCTTAAAAACATTATGCTAAGTGAAAGAAGCCAGTCACAAAAGGCAATATATTATATAATTTATAGGTAATGTCCAGAATAGGCAAATCCATAGAGTCAGAAAATAGATTACTGGTTGCCTAGAGCTAGGCAGTTGGGAGAAAAATGGGAATGACTGCTAATGAGGATGCGATTTCTTTTTGGGATGACGAAAATGTTCTAAAATTCATTAAGGTGATGGTTGTGCAACTCTGTGAATATGCCATTTTTTAAATGGCTGAATTGGGGGCACCTGGGTGGCTCAGTCAGTTAAGTGTCTCCCTTCGGCTCAGGTCATGATCCCGGGGTCCTGGGATCAAGCCCCACATGGGGCTCCCTGCTCAGCAGGGAGCCTGCTTCTCCCTCTCCCTCGGCATCTCCCCCTAGTTGTGCTCACGCTCTCCCTCTCTCTCTCTCTCCCTGCCTCCCTCTCTCTCTCCCTGCCTCCCTCTCCCTGTCAAATCAATCAATCAATCTAAAAAAACATTTTTTTAAATGGCTGAATTGTACGGTATATGAACTATATCTCAATTAAACTGTTCTGTTTTTACATTCAGTGCCTCTGCTCACAGCTCTCCAATTCCTCTCCATCTCAGAGTAAAAGCCAAAGTCTTCACTGTAGCCTACCATACTCATACCTCTCTGACCACACCTCAACTCCTCTCCTCTTTGGTGTTCATTCCACTCCAGCCACACTGGCTTCTTTATGTTCTCCAACATGGCAGACACACGCCTGCCTCAGGGCTTTATGCTTATTGGACACTTATTTGGAACACTCAAGATTTACATGTCACTTCCTCAGTGAGGCCTTCCCAAATACTCTATTATTGCAACCCATTCAAAGCTGCCTGGCTGGCTCAGTCAGTAGAGCATGCAACTCTTGATCTCAGGGTTGTTGAGTTCAAGCCCCATACTGGGTGTAAAGATTACTTTAAAAAAATAAAATAAAATCTTTAAATAAAGTAAAATAAAATAACAACCCATTTATCTTGACTCCCACCCCTCACACTCCCTATCCCACTCCCTATCCCACTTCTCTATAGCATTTATCACCTTATACTATTTACTTAATTAGTATACTGTCCATCTCTCCCTACAAGAACATAAGCTTCATGGTGCTTGTTGGTTTTGTTACTGCTATAGCCTCAGTACCTAGAACAGTGCTTGGCACTGAGTAGGTATTAAATACTTACTAATAAATAAAGCCCATGCTAAAGAGTATTTGTTCACCATGTTGCCTTGCTCTCACCCTCCTGCATACTCAAAGCCTTCCAATTGTTTCAGATCAACTCAAAAGTCCTCTTCAAAAAGCCTATTCTGACATCCCCAGCTGACACAGAGCTTCTATATCTGAATTCCCAGATCATTTCACCTGTATTCTTTATTTCTAAAAAGTAGGGGAAAGCATGATGTAGTGAAAAGAATATACAGAGACATTGGAATCAACCAAATCACTGGCTCTGTGACCTTTTAGTATTAGTAGCCTCATCTATAAAGATGAAGAGGTTAAAAAGGCTATGTCCTCATTTTTCCAAAATACATATACAAATAGCTAATAAGAACACAAAAAGGTGTTGAACATCATTAGTCATTACAGATAAAGAAATCACAGATGCAATAAGATACCACTTCACACCCACTAGGATGGCTATAGCCCAAAAGACAAACAATAACAAGTATTGGAGAGGATGTGGAAAAACTGGAGGCAACATACACAGCTTGTTGGGAATGTAATATGCTGTAGCTGGTTTTGTAAACAGTCTGGCAGTCCCTCAGAAAGTTAAACAGAGTTTATCATATGACCCAGCAATTTCACTCCTAGGTATATACCCAAGAGAAATGAAAACATGTCCACACAAAAACTTGCATATAAATGCTTATAACAACATTATTCATAATATTCAAAAAATGAAACAATCCAAATATCCATCAACTGATGGATAAATAGAATGCTATATCCACACAATAAAATATTATTCAGCCATAAAAAGACATGAAGTTTCTGAAAAAGTCAAAAATATGGAGACAGGGAAAAGATCAAGTATTTTAGCGGTTAGGAAGAAGGAAGGATAAATAAGCAGAACACAGAGAATTTTCAAGGCAGTAAAAGTATTCTTTATGACACTATAAATGTCACATTTGTCCAAACCCATAAATACACCACCAAAAGTAAAGACATGTAAACTATAGACTTTGGTGCGATAGGGATTTATCAATGTAAGTTAAATCAGCTGTAACAAACGTACCACTCAGGGGATGTTGATAAAGGGGAAGCTATGCATAAGTGGAGGCAGGGAGGATATGGGAAGTCTCTGTACTTTCCTCTCAATTTTGCTGTGACCCTAAAACTGCCCTAAAAAAATAAAGTGTTTAAAAAAAAAAAGGTATTGCTGATATATGCTACAACATAGATGAACACTGAAAACATTATGCTAAATGGAAGAAGCCAGGCACAAAAGACCATATATTATATGATTCTATTAATATGAAATGCCAGAATAGGCAAATCCATAGAGGAAAAAAAAGTGGATGAGTGGTTGCCTAGGGGTGGTGCAGGAAGCAGGATGAAGAAGAGAGGGAAGTCAGGAATGGGGAATGGCTATTATAGGGTTTCACACTTGGGTTTTGAAAATGTTCTAAAGTTAATTGTGGTGATGGTTACACAAATCTGTGAATACATTAAAAACCACTAAAGTATACACTTTAATGGCTGAATTTTATGGTATGTGAGATAAATCTCAATAAAGCTATTAAAAAAAACCCCTAAAACCTAATCCAGAACTTCCAAAATTTCAGGCATTCAGTTACTTCTTTCATATTTGCCATAACTACCACCTATACTACTATTTATATAACATTTTTCTCTAAATAAAACTTTCACTTACATTTTACATTTTAAAAGAAAATTTATAACGCTACCATAAACAATCAGTTAATATAAAAAATGGATATGGCAAACACTGGCAGTGCTATTCAAATAAATTAAATGTGAGAAACTCTAGGCTACAGCAAAACAATGGGCAAGCAGAAAATGGAGCACAAAATAACAACAAAAAAACAAGTCAGTAAATAGGGTACAAACACTAGGACTGACAGGGCCAGAGATTTCGAGACAAGCTGATGCCAGTGATAAACTGAAGTCTCACTTGTGCTAGCCTGCCCTACAGTCCCAGAAAGTCTGTGGAGATACCTGAGAATCCTACAAATGGAAATGGGAAGATTGGCTCAAATGCCAGGAAAGGCCTACCTCTCTTCTATACCTCAGTGTAGGTACACAGGTTCTGAAAAGGTAAGAAGTAAAGGGCAGGCCCAAAATAGTAAGAAGCCTGCTAGTAACTCTACTCTAAAAAAAATACAGGCCCATCTAACAGAAGCCAGGACAGTAACTCTATGAATTGTTCTCATGTTTGCCAATAAATTCTAGAAAAACTGGGTTTGGCAATGTCCAATGTTCACAAAATCTATCACTCAATGTTCTGCCATTTTCTGAAATTGAAGAAAATCTGAATATTTCCCTGAGTCTGGTACTTAAACAATGTCATCGTCGGCATACTCACAAAAGTAATTGTTCACATTTTTGCCAAGTGGAAAAAAAAATGTAGTATGGTAAAAAAAAAAAAAAAAAAAAAGTACGTTGAAGAACACCACAGACTTTTTATAATTCCAAGCTGTTTAATGAAGTTTTCAATTCTGATCACAAACCATACTACCATGAATAAATCAACCAGGAGGCATTTATCTTCTCCCATGAACCTGGCATGCCTCTTTGAAAATACCAAACTACCTTTCTTTTGCAATACTATAGTAAACAGGCCTAACACAAACTGAAATCTTTACTATCAAATATGTCCGAGATTTGCTTCAAAACACTGAAGGGGGGGTTAGCTTTTATAAGACAAGATCGTCCATGCATACATAATTACTGAAACAGACTGGTACATAGCAATTAATTCTACTATTCTAATCCACATGTTTTCAAAAATATATAATGAACTTAATGATGTGGGAAACAAAGGCAAAAGAAAAATTAAATTTCCTTACTACCTACAGCCCACTGACAAGTCCTTAAAACAGGCAAAGTGACATTCCTCCAGGGACTCAACTGCCTTGCTAAGGGCAAAAGGCAATCTTAGCCCGACCCTCCAGGATCCTCTAAGTTTACTTTAACATATAAAAATTTCCTTGGAAACTTCCTTTACCTCTACTCCCCAAGATACATGTTGGCAATCATCCTCCAAGCATATGGCCCACCGATATACATCTGAAGGGGCTCATGATTAGGGTTTTACTAAACAGTAATAAAAGACTTTTTCCCAATAGCTAGCCCCCTCAAGGTCCTGGAAACCTTGCTTTCAAAATTCCTTACAGACCTGCGCTATCCCTAACCAACCCCCACCAGCTTGAAAGTATATAATGGGCCACTCCTCATGACCTCAGCGCAGCTCTCACTGCCTGTGGGTCCTGTCCTACACTTCTTATTGAACCACCTTTTTGTACCAAAGACATCTCAAGAATTCTTTCTTGGCCATTGGCTTCGAATCCTAATGTCTTTTCTACATCACTTACTACTTTAAGAAATTATTTAAAAATAGTCTTTATTTTAGCAAAACTTCATGAAATCTTTAGTGTTTCATGTCCAGAGTAAATAAAGTCTTTCTATTAATCATTTCCTCCTAATAATTTTTTAAGGTGGTTCCACCAGTGAACTGNCAATTTTTTTAAGGTGGTCCCACCAGTGAACTGCAGGTCTTTTTGCTGTTTATACCCCAGAAGATGCACTGCCAAAGACAAACATGTTTGTGAAAAACGTTGCCATCCAAGCATAAAACTGTAAACACATTTTTATTAATTACTTAGTTGTTATTCAAGCCTTTGCCGTTATCACTTCTACAATTTCAGAAATGCCAATTTCACAATGGATATCAGATTGCACCATTAGAGAGAATTCTGTTTAACTTCCCACTAAATACCACCACCACTTTCTAAACGTTTAAAGAATGTTCACATGTGATTCCCAAATAATTTTGTTTCTCCTTTAAAATTAGGATGAGTTGTGGTTAGTTATGAAGGTGAAAGGACAGAATCTCAAGCCCCTTCATCTTATCTTTAAAACATTCCTGAAAGTGGTTAAGTGAGTGTATTAATGTTAATATCAAATCAAACTTCTAATGATTCTTAAGTATCTATGAAGCCATAAGGACATTTTTAAAGTATGTTTAAAACACTAATCCTCTGAATCCTAGTCACCAAAATTATTTATAAATGCACTTGTACAGTAACATTGATTATGCCTCCCTGCATAATCCACCAGGCAGACTGACCAAAGGTGGTTAACTACAGAGAATAAAAAAATGCAGCACAAGGGAGTGGGGAGAAAGAGAAGGCAAGCATTTGTTGAGGGCTGACTATGGGGAAGGAGTAGTTCTTAATGTTTTATAGACACCTCATTTACTTGCTATCAACAAATTTCTGAGGTGAATAGTATTATCTCTATTTTACAGATGAGGAAATCAAGACTCAGAAAAATTAGGTAATCTGCCAAAGGACAAGTAGTGAGGCTGGGATTCAAACTCAGATCAATTTGCCTTCAAAGTCATTATTATCACACTTCCTCCCACAAAGAAACTTTCCAAATATTAAAAATTGACTCTTTGATTAATTAAAATATTAATTTCTAAAAAATGAAATCTTGCCATTTGCAACGACATGGATGGAACTGGAGTGTATTATGCTAAGCAAAGTAAGTCAGAGAAAGACAAATACCACATGATTTCACTCATATGTAGGATTTAAGAAGCAAAACAGATGAACATAGGGGAAGGGAAGGAAAACCAAAATAAGACAGAGAGGGAGGCAAACCATAAAAGACTCTTTAATATAAGGAACAAACTGAGAGTTACTGGAGGGGAGGTGGGTGGAGGGATGGAGTAACTGAGTGATGGGCATTAGGAGGGCACTTGATGTAATGAGCACTGGATTTTATAAGAAACTGATGAATTACTAAATTCTACCCCTGAAACTAATACTACACTGTATGTGAACTAACTTGAATTTAAATAAAATCTTGAAAGAAAAATAAAATATTAATTCCTTAGTGGATATTATTCAGATCATTTCCATATGTGGCATGAATCAATCCAAATCCAACACATTTTGAGGAAAAGTCATAGTTAGAAAAAAAATACAAGGGCCAGAGCACCAATATAAATCAGAGTGGGATAATAGATTACCAACCCTAGGTCTGAAAGCATCATCTCATATCATTCACCAGCGGGTAACCCTGGGGCAAGTCATAACGTCTCTGAACCTCAGTTTCCCCATCCATAAAATGACCATAATGCCTATCCCACAATTCCACCTCGCATTATGAGAATGAAATAATGTTGGTGAAATCAATGTGTAAACTGTAACAAATTATAACATACAAAGAATTGCTATGTATTCGGTAAGATGACTATAATGAATAGCTATTTTCATGGAAAATATTTTGGCACAAACAGAATGAGGGATACAGTCCACCAGCAACAGGAAGCTGCTCTCAGGCAGGCAGCCCCATCTCAGCGGGAGCCACTTGACAGCAGCAGGTGCTCAGAGAATCAGTTTTCTGTCTGCTTTCTAAAAATCCCCTCACTCACGCGGGGAGGCGAAGGCGCGGATGAAGTGGTGGGAAAGGAGCACTAACAGAGGCAGAAGGCTGGGTCCTATTACTCCCAGGTGCGAGGCATTGATTCAACTCCACCCTTCGAGGCCTCAGTTTACGCATTTGTAAGACGGAGAGACCGGAATGATTCTCGGGGAGAACTAAGACCCGAATCATCGAGCAGGGAAAGCGTGGTTAAACACTGCGGAGCATGAGATGATGATGGCGATCACCTGTCAAACGAAGGGCCGGTGGGAGTCTCCTCCGGAAGCCCCTTGCAGTTTGGACATTACAGAAGCCTCGACAAGCGCGCCGCCGCGCACCCCGTGAAGGGGTGAGCAGTGCTCCGCCCCTCCCCGGCCCGTGGGGTGCGCAGGGTCCCACGTCCCTCACACCCCAGCTGAACCCGCAGGGCAGGCCGGGAGCCTGCCCACCGTCGCCCCCAGGCCTCCTATGAGGAACCCCCGGCCCTCCCGAGATGCCGCGGCTCCCCTCCCCCAGCGCCGATCGCTGCCCCTCTCCGCCCGTATCCCAGGTGAGGGAAGAGGGTGAAGGGGAGTACCCGCCGCCATTTTGTCCCTTGGACCCCACAACACATTCCGCCGGCCCGCGCCCCAGCCTACGCCCTCACCGGTCTGCGCTACGCGCGCCCCTCGCGGACACTCACCCCCGGCTGCCCTGCGCAGTTCGGGGCGGCTCCGAGCGTCCCGCCGGGAAAGGGGCGGGGAGGGGAGGGGCGGCTGCGGAGGGGCGGGGCGGCTGCCCGGCGGACCACGTGACTCCCAGCTTTGGCCGCGCTGCTCAGGGCCCCTCGTCGCGGTAGTCCGCGCGCAGGCGCAGTCGGATTCGCGCCGTCCCGCCGCCGAGGCGGGAGGCTGGGCGTGAGTTAGGTTCTCTTGTCCCAACACCGCTGCTTCCCCGGACCTCTTCCCTTCTTTAGGCTGCGCTGGCGTCGCTGCTTTTAGCCACAATCTTGGATTCAGTCCCTTTCCTCCGCCCGTCTCACCGCCGGTTAGCCCCACAGAATGACGACCTAGAGGTCCGCCTCACAAAAATCTACTTGTGAAAACGCTTCGAAAAAACATGCAGGACTACGCCGCCGAGCACAGCTTACCTTACAAGGTGAAGCTTTATTCGGCCCCTCTTGTGTGCCAGGCTTGAAAGGCTCAAAGTACAAAACCTAACAAATGTGTTTTCTCTACTTCAAAGACAAAATAAAGACACGAACGGTGTTTAAATCACAGTTCTGAACAGAACAGAAGACTCAAGGCAGACCATAATTATCAAATCAATATTCCACATCACTTTTAATCCATCTGGGAAACTCAAACTCAACCTTTCCTGCTCCCTTGTCAGCCCCAATAGGCAGAAATCGTGGAATCCAGTGGAGTCTACTTCACAATTAAGACTATAAGCTTATGTTAGGGTAAGAAGGGTGGATCAGGGAACATACACATACGGCAACTTCATAAAAGGTGGTCGGGGCTTTATTCCTCTTTTCAACTGTTTCTTTTCTCCTCTCCTTCAGTTCTCATAAGGATTTAAACAACCTCTCCCATCTTGAAATCTCCCACCCAGCCCACCAAAGCCCACTTCAACCTCTGCCTTTTTTCTTCTCTTTGTAGATCTGCCTTTCACCGCTACACTTCTCCAATCATCTGAAAGATGTCTCTACTTCCTCAACTATAACTCAAATCCAGTAACTCATGTTATTGCGCTCTTGTTTCTGCCCTACCACCATATGGAAAGCATTCTTTCCCAAGTCACTAGGGATCTCCTAACTGCAGTTGATATGACCGTATTCATCATGACCTAACTTAATTTATCTGCATTAGTTGACACTCCTTACTTCTGGAAACACTCTTTCCTTGCCTTTCATCTTTACTCTGTTGATCTCACTCTTCCATCTCTAACCACCGCCTCTTCGTCGCTTTTGAAGTCTCCTCTTCAAGTGTTGGCATCCCTCAGGGATAGGTGCAAGCCCTCTCTTTTCCCACTGGACACACTTTCTCCAGGTAATTGCCTTTTACATAATCTCAGGTAGCATCTTTGTGCTTTATATTTACTAGTATATATCNCCTAGCATATATCTCCAGGCCTGATTTTTGCTCCTGAGCTCCAGATCCACATGGTTAAGTACCTGGTTACCTACACTTGACCCTCTCAAAACCAGCAAGACAAAAATAAAAACCACTCGGGGCGCCTGGGTGGCACAGCGGTTAAGCGTCTGCCTTCGGCTCAGGGCGTGATCCTGGCGTTATGGGATCGAGCCCCGCATCAGGCTTCTCTGCTGGGAGCCTGCTTCTTCCTCTCCCACTCCCCCTGCTTGTGTTCCCTCTCTCGCTGGCTGTCTCTATCTCTGTCAAATAAATAAAATCTTTAAAAAAATAAAAAATAAAATAAAATAAAATAAAAACCACTCGTTATTATATACATGTGAAACAGCCTTGTGAGATATAATTTACATACCACACAATTCACCCACTTAAAGTGTTCAGTGGTTTTTAATACATTCGCAGAATTGTGCAACCATCACTATAATCAATTTTAGAATATTTTCATCACCGTAAAAAGAAACCTCATACTCCTTGGTAGTCACTTGCCCATTTCTCCTAAATTCCCTATTCTGGACATTTCATGTAAAGGGAATCATGCAATATTTTGTGACTGACCTCTTTCATTCAGCATAATGTTTTCAATGTACAACCNGTCAGCATAATGTTTTCAAGGTACAACCACACTGTGGCATGTATCAATACTCCAATCCTTTTTTTGTGGTCAAATAATATTTCATTGTATGGACATACCACATTGGATTTATCCATTCATCTGTTGAAGGACATTTAGTTTATCTCTACTTTTTTGTCATTATGAATAATGTTCCTATGAACATTTGTGTATGAGTTTTTGGGTAGACCTATGTTCTCATTTCTCTGGGGTATATACCTAGGAGTGGAATCTCTGGGTCATATGGTAACTATGATTAACTTTTTGAAAAACTGCCAGACTACTTACAAAACCAGCTGCACCATTTTACATTCCTGCCAGCAGTTAATGAGGGCTCCAGTTTCTCCACATCTTTTCCAGCCTTTGTATTGTCTGTCTTTTGGATTACAGCCATCCTAGTGGGTATAAGGTATGGTTGTGATTTATATTTTCCTAATGACTAATGAGATTCAACAGCTATTCATGTGCTTATTGGCCATTTGTGTATGTCTCTGGAGAAATGTCTCTTCAAATCCTTTGCCCATTTTTTAATTGGGTTACCACTCATTAACTCTTGCCACAAAATCTCTTTCAATTATTGTTCTGCCAAATACGCTGGTGCCCTTCCATAAAATGCCCCTTCCTCAGCCCCACTGATGGCAGACTTGACCATGTGACATGCTGTGACCAATAAAATGTGAGCAGAAGGGCGAATTCCAAGGGGAAATTTTAAGAGCCACCTTGTGGGTTCACCATGTCTCTTTTCTGTCTGCCAGCGATTTACTTCAGAGAAAAGTTGTTCCATCAACCTGGGTTCCAAAGTGAAGATGACATGGAACAGAACCAGATTATATAATTGCATGATTCCCCAATGGACACATAGCATTTGTTTTCATAAGCCACTCAGATGCTTGGAACATTTGTTATTGCACTATAACCTAGCCTGTACTACTTGGCCCATGTGCTATATGTGTGACTAGGTCTACTATCTCTCCAGGCTCCTTGACATAGCCAACAAGGCCTGAATCAGGCC
>NW_023194426.1:167530-167716 GCF_002007445.2 Ailuropoda melanoleuca
AACACACACAGAACACAACACACTAAACACACACAACACACACAACACACAACACACAAACACCACACACAACACAACACAAACAGCACAAAACCACAATCACAAGACACACAACACACAAACACACAACACAAACAGAACACACACAATACAGACACAACACACAACACACACAAAACACACAGA
>NW_023194426.1:168228-168643 GCF_002007445.2 Ailuropoda melanoleuca
ACACAGAATACACAAAACACACAAAACACACACAACACACACACATCACTCACACTATACACACACAACACACAACACACTCCACACGCACAAGAAACAAAACACACACAACACACACACAAAAAAACACACAACACACACAACACAACACAAAGTATCACACACACAACTCGACACACACAACAACCAACACAGACGCAACCCACAACACACACAACACACAGACAAAAAAACACACAAAAAACACAAAACACAACACACAGTCAACGAACACACAAAACACACCACACACCACACACAACAAACGCACAACCAACACACAACACACACACCACACACAACACATACACACACACAACTTATACACACACATAACACACAACAAATATGCAACCCACATGCAACACAAAACACA
>NW_023194426.1:168898-169716 GCF_002007445.2 Ailuropoda melanoleuca
AACACACAACACAAACACAACACACACAACGCAGACACAACACACAACACACACAACATACATAAAACACACAACACACACAACACAACACACATACACACACAAAACACAACACACAAAAAACACACACCACACACACACCACACACAATACATAGACACAACAAACATACACAACACACAATACACACACACCACACAACACACACACAACACACACACCACACACACCACACAAACACAACACACAACACACACAAGAAACACACAACACACAAACAAAACACACAGCACACACCACACACAACACACACACCACACAAACCAAACACACAGATACTACACACACAAAACTCAACAAACACACAACACATGCAAGTCACACACACACAACTCCAAACACGCAGACAACACACAGCACCAAACACACAAAACACAAAACACACACAACACACACAACACACACTACACACATTCAACACACACAACACACAACACACACACAGCACACACCCAACACACAACAAACACACTCAACACACACACAAAACACACAGACAACACACAGCACACAACAAACACAACACACAAAACACACACAACACACAACACAACACACACAACACACACCACAATCACAACACACACAACANCATCACAACACACACAACACATTCAACACACACAACACACAACACACACACAGCACACACCCAACACACAACAAACACATTCAACACACACACAAAACACACAGACAACACACAGCACACAACAAACACAACACACAAAACACACACAACACACAACACAACACAC
>NW_023194426.1:169780-169976 GCF_002007445.2 Ailuropoda melanoleuca
CACACACACACACACAACACAGACACAACACACAAACACACAAAACACACAGAACACAACACACGAAACACAGACAACACAACACACAAAACACACACAACACACACAACACACAACACACAAACAACACACACAAAACACACAAAAAAACACAACACACAACACACACACAACACACAAAATACACAAAACACAC
>NW_023194426.1:170076-177678 GCF_002007445.2 Ailuropoda melanoleuca
GTGTTTTGTGTGTTGTGTGTGTTGTGTGTATGTGTATTGTGTGTTTGGTGTGTGTGTTGTGTGTGTGTTTTTTTCTTTTGTGTGTTGTGTTGTGTGTCTTTCGTGTGTTGTGTTCTGTGTGTGTTTTGTGTGTGTTGTGTGTTGTGTCTGTGTTGTGTGTGTGTTGTGTTTGTGTTGTGTGTTTGTACGTATTGTGTGTCTTGTGATTGTGGTGTGTGTGTTGTGTATGTTGGGTTGTGTGTTGTGTGTTGTGTGTTTTATGTGTTTTGTGTGTGTTGTGTGTTGTGTCTGCGTTGTGTGTGTGTTGTGTTTGTGTTGTGTGTTGTGTTTTTTGTGTGTCTTGTGATTGTGGTTGTGTGTTTTTTGTGTTGTGTTGTGTGTGGTGTTTGTTGTGTGTTTTGTGTTTGTGTTGTGTGTGTTGTGTGTTGTGTCTCTGTTGTGTGTGTTGTGTTTGTTTTGTGTGTGTGTTGTTTGTGTTGTGTTTCCTGTGTGTTGTGTGTGTGTTGTGTGTGTTGTGTGTGTGTTGTGTGTGTTGTGTGTGGTGTTTGTTGTGTGTGTTTTGTGTGTGTGTGTTGTGTGTGATGTTTGTGTGTTGTGTGTGTTCAGTGTGTTGTGTGTTTTGTGTGTTGTGTGTGGTGTGTGTGTTCTCTGTGTGTTGTGTTTGAGTTGTCTGTGTGTTGTGTGTGTGTGTTTTGTGTTTTGTGTGTTGCATGTGTGTTGTGTCTGTGTTTTTTGTGTGTTGTGTGTGTTGTGTGTTGTGTGTGTTGTATGTGTGTAGTGTGTGTTGATTGTGTTGTGTTTGTTATTTGTGTTTTGTGTGTTTGGTGCTGTGTGTTGTGTGCGTACTGTGTGTTGTGTGTGTGTGTTTTTTGTGTTGTGTGTTTGTTGAGTTTTGAGTGTGTTGTATGTGTGTGTTTGGTGTGTGTGTTGTGTGTGTTGCATGTGTTTTGTGTGTTGTGTTGTGTTGTGTGTGTTTCGTGTGTTGTGTTCTGTGTGTTGTGTGTGTTGTGTGTTGTGTCTGTGCTGTGTGTGTGTTGTGTTTGTGTTTTGTGTTTGTGTGTTGTGTGTGTTGTGTGTATGTTGTGAGAGTGTGTATGTGTGTGAGCTGTCTGTGTGTGGTGTGTGAGAATTTTGTGTTTGTGTGTTGTGTGTGTGTTGTGTGTGTGGTGTGTGTGTTGTGTGTGTGGTGGATGTGTTTGTGTGTGGGCTGTGTCAGTTTGTGTGTGTTTGTGTGTGTTGTGTGTGTTTTGTGTGTGGTGTTTTTGTGTGTATTGTGTCTTGTGTGTGGTGTGTGTTTTGTTTTGTGTGTGTATAGTGTGAGTGTTGTGTTTTTGTAGTGTGTGGTGTGTGTTTTGTGTGTATGTTGTGTGTGTATTTGTGTGTTGTGTGGTGTGTGTTTTGTGTGTTTGTTGAGTGTGTGTTTTTTGTGCTGTGTGTTTTTTGTGTGTTGTTTTGTCTGTATGCTGTGTGTGTTGTGGGTTTCGTCTGTGTTGTGTGTTTTGTGTGTGAGTTGTGTGTGATATTTGTGTGTTGTGTTGTGTGTGTTGTGTGTGTGTTGTGTGTGTTTTGTTTCTTCTGTGTGTGGAGTGTGTTGTGTGTTGTGTGTGTATAGTGTGAGTGCTGTGTGTGTGTTGTGTGTGTTGTGTTTCCTGTGTGTTGTGTGTGTGTTGTGTGTTTTGGTTTTGTATTTGTTTGTGGTGTGTGGTGTGTGTGATTGTGTGTTTTTTGTGTGTATGTTTATATGTGGTGTGTGTGTTGTGTGTTGTGTGTGTTTTGTGTGTTGTGTTTGTTGTGTGCTGTGTGTTGTCTGTGTGTTTTGTGTGTGTGTTGAGTGTGTTTGTTGTGTGTTGGGTGTGTGCTGTGTGTGTTGTGTGTTGTGTGTGTTGAATGTGTGTAGTGTGTGTTGTGTGTGTTTTGTGTGTTTTGTGTTTTGTGTGTTTGGTGCTGTGCGTTGTGTGCGTGTTTTGAGTTGTGTGTGTGTGACTTGTGTGTGTTGTGTCTTTGTTGAGTATTGTGTGTGTAGTATCTGTGTGTTTGGTTTGTGTGGTGTGTGTGTTGTGTGTGGTGTGTGCTGTGTGTTTTGTTTGTGTGTTGTGTGTTTCTTGTGTGNGTGTTGTGTTTGTGTGGTGTGAGGTGTGTGTGTTGTGTGTGTGTTGTGTGTTGTGTTTGTATTGTGTGTTGTGTATGTTTGTTGTGTCTGTGTATTGTGTGTGTTGTGTGTGTGGTGTGTGTTTTTTGTGTTTTGTGTTTTGTGTGTGTATGTGTGTTGTGTTGTGTGTGTGGTGTGTGTACGGTGTGTGTGTGTTGTGNTGGTGTGTGTGTGTTGTGTGTGTGGGCGTGTGTTGTGTGTTGTGTCTGTGTTGTGTGTGTTGTGTTTGTGTTGTGTGTTTGTGTGTTGTGTCTTGTGATTGTGGTGTGTGTGTTGTGTGTTGTGTTGTGTGTTGTGTGTGTTGTGTGTGGTGTTTGTTGTGTGTGTTGTGTATTGTGTCTGCATTGTGTGTGTTGTGTTTGTGTTGTGTGTTGTGTGTGTTGTGTGTCTTGTGATTTTTCTGTGTGTTGTGTTTGTGTTGTGTGTGTGTTGTGTGTGTTTTGTGTGTATTTTGTGTGTTGCAGTTTTGTTGTGTGTGTTGTGTGTGTATAAGTTGTGTGTGTATGTGTTGTGTGTGGTGTGTGTGTTTGTGTGTGTTGTGTGTGTTTTATGTGTGTTGAATGTGTGTTGTGTCTGTATGTGTTTGTGGTGTGTGGTGTGTGTGATTGTGTGTTTTTTGTGTGTATATTTATGTGTGGTGTGTGTTGTGTGTGTGTTGTTTGTGTTTTGTGTATTTTGTGTGTTTTGTGTGTGTTGTGTGTTTTTTGTGTGTGTTTTGTGTATGTGTTGTGTGTGAAGTTTGTGTTCTGTGTGTTGTGGGTTTTGTGTGTGTTGTGTGTGTGGTGTGTGTGTTCTGTGTTGTGTTTGAGTTGTGTGTGTGTTTTGTGTGTGTTTTTTGTGTTTTATGTGTTGCATGTGTGTTGTGTCTGTGTTTTTTGTGTGGTGTGTGTGTGGTGTGTGTGTTGTGTGCTTTGTGTGGTTTCTTTGTTTTTGTGTGGTTTGTTTGTGGTGTGTGTTGTGTGTGGTGTGTGTGCATTATGTGTGTGTGGTGTGTTTGTTTGGTGTGTTTTTTGTGTGTTTTGAATATGTTTATGTGTGTATTGTGCGAGTGTTTTGTGTGTTGTGTGTGGGGTTTGTTGTGTGTGTTGTGTTTGTGTTGTGTGTGATATGTGTGCTTTGTGTGTTGCATGTATGTTGCATTTTTGCTGTGTGTGTTGTGTGTGTATACATTGTGTGTCTGTATGTGTTGTGTGTGTTGTGTGTGTAGTGTGTGTTGTGTTTGTGTGTTGTGTGTGTTGTGTGTTGTGTGTGTGTTGTGTGTGTTTTAAGTGTGTTGAATATGTGTTGTGTGTGTATGTTTTGTGGTGTGTGGTGTTTGTGATTGTGTGTTTTTTGTGTGTATGTTTATGTGTAGTGTGTGTGTGGTATGTGTGTGGTGTGTGTGTTGTGTGTGTGCATGTTGTGTTTGTGTTGTGTGTTGTGTGTGTGTTGTGTTTTTTTTGTATTTTGTGTGTTGTGTGTGTTGTGTGTGATGTTTGTGTTTTGTGTGTGTTCTGTGTGTTGTGTGTGTTTTGTTTTGAGTTTGTGGTGTGTGTTTTTTGTCTGTTGAGTGTGTGTTGTGTGTTGTGTGAGTGTAGTGTGTGTTGTGTGTTTTGTGTGTGTTGTGTGTGTGGTGTGTGTATTCTGTGTTGTGTTTGAGTTGTGTGTTTTTTGTGTGTGTTTTTTNCTGTGTGTGTTGTGTGTTTTGTGTGTGTGTTTTTTGTGGTTTGGGTGTTGCATGTGTGTTGTGTCTTTTTTTGTGTGGTGTGTGTTGTGTGTTTGTTGTGTGTGTTTTGCGTGTGTTTTGAGTGTGTTTTGTGTGTGTGTTTGTGTTGTGTGAATGATGTGTGTTGTGTGTTGTTTGTGTGTTGAGTGTGATGTTTGTGTGTTGTGAGTGTTCTATGTGTTGTGTGTGTGTTGTGTGTGTTTTGTGTGTTGTGTGAGTGTAGTTTATGTTGTGTGTTTTGTGTGTGTTGTGTGTTTGGTGTGTGTTGTGTGTGTTGTGTTTGAGTTGTGTGTGTGTTGTGTGTTTTTTTGTGTGTGTGTGTTGCATGTGTGTTGTGGCCTTGTTTTTTGTGTGGTGTGTGTGTGGTGTGTGTGTGGTGTGTGTTGTGTGTGTGGTGTTTGTGTGTTGTGGGTTGTGTGTGTTTTGTGTGTGTTTTTTGTGTCTTGTGTGTGTTGTGTGTCCTCTGTGTTGTGTATGTTGTGTGTTGTGTGTTTTGTGTGTGTGTTGTGTGTGTTGCGTGTGGTGTGTGCATGTGTTGTGTGTGTTCTGTGTGTTGTGTGCATGTTGTTTGTCAGTTGTGTGTGTTTTGTGTGTGTTGCATGTGTGTTGTGTCTGTGTTTTTTGTGTGGTGTGTGTAGTGTGTGTTTTGTGTGTGTGATGTTTGTGTGTTGTGGGTTGTGTGTGTGTTGTGTGTGTTTTGTGTGTGTTTTGTGTCTTTTGTGGGTTGTGTGTACTGTGTTTTGTGTGTGTTGTGTGTTGTGTGTTTTGTGTGTGTTGTTTTTGGTGTGTGTGGTGTGTGCATGTGTTGTGTGTGTTCTGTGTGTGTTGTGTGCATGTTTGTGAGTTGTGTGTGTTTTGTGTGTGTTGCATGTGTGTTGTGTGTGTTTTTTTGTAGTGTGTGTGGTGTGTGTGTTTTGTTTGTGCTGTGTGTGTTGTGCATGTGGTGTGTGTTTTGTGTGTTTTTTTGTGTTATGCCTGTGTTGTGTGTGTTGTGTGTGTTCTGTGTGTGTATTGTGCGAGTGTTGTGTGGGTTGTGTGTGTGTTGTGTGTGCTGTGTGTTTTTAGTGTGTTGTGTTGTGTGTGTAGTGTGTGTTGTGTGTGTTGTGTGTTGTGTCTTTGTTGAGTGTTGTGTGTGTGAGTTGTGTGTGCTGTGTGTTTGTTGAGTTTTGTGTGTGTGGTATGTGTGTTTGGTGTGTGTGTTGTGTGTGTTGTGTTGTTGTGTGTGTGGTGTTTGTTGTTTGTGTTTTGTGTGTTGTGTGTGTCTGTTGTGTCTGTGTTTTGTGAGTGTGTTTTTTGTTTTTTGTGTGTTTTTTGTATTTTGTGTGTTGCGTGTGCATTGTGTGTTTTGTGTGTTGTGTGTGTGTGATGTATGCATATTGTGTGTGTTGTTTGTGTTTTGTGTGTGTGTTTTGTGTTGTGTGTGTGTTGTGTGTCCTGTGTGTTCTGTGTGTTGTGTGTTGTGTGTGTTGTGTGTGTTGTGTGTGGTGTGTGTGGTGTGTGCATGTTTTGTGTGTGTTCTGTGTGTGTTGTGTGCATGTTGTTTGTGAGTTGTGTGTGTTTTGTGTGTTGCATGTGTGTTGTGTGTGTTTTTGTTTACTTTGTGTGGTGTGTGTGTTTTGTGTGTGTTGTGTGTGTGCTGTGTGTTGTGTGTGTTTTGTGTGTTGTGTGTGTGGAGTGTGTGTTTGTTGTGTGTGTTTGTGTGTTGTGTGGTGTGATATGTGTGTTGTGTGTTTTGTGTGTGTGTTTTGTGTGTTGTGTGTGTGGTGTGTGAGTGGTGTGTGTGTTGTGTGTGTTGTGTGTGTGGTTTGTGTGTGGTGTGTTGTGTGTGTGTTGTGTGAGTTGTGTTTTTGTGTTGTGTGTTGTGTGTGCCGTGTGTGTGTGTTGTGTGTTGTGTGTGTTGTGTGTGTGCAGTGTGTGTGTGGTTTGTGTTTTGTGTGTGTGTTGTGTGTGGTGTGTGTTTTGTGTATTGTGTGTGGTGTGTGTTGTTGTGTGTTGTGTGTGAGGTGTGTGTTGTGTGTGTGTGTTTTGTGTGTGTGGTGTTTGTGGTGTGTGTGTGTTGTCTGTGTTGTTTTTGTGTTGTGGTGTGTTGTGTGTATGTGTTGAGTGTGTTTTCTGTGTGTTGTGTGTGGTGTGTGTGTGTTTTGTGTGTGGTGTGTGTGGTGTGTGTGTGGTATATGTTGTGTGTGTTTTTTGTGTGTATGTGAAAGCGAGAGAGCGACAGAGAGGGAGGGATTGGATTTTGCAACACACAGACCCACTCACACCCCTGCACAGACACGCAGACCCCGACCCGGATGCGGATTGGGTCTTGGACAGGGACAGTGACCCAGGTGCACACAGGTGACACACACCCATACACAGGGACACACAGGACGCTGTGTGGGCGCGGCAGCTAGCCCACGGGAGGGCGGTCGCGCTGGGGCGCGCTTTGGGCAAGGCGGCCGCGCCCTGGAGCTGCCATAGGAGCCCTCCCTCGGAGCCCGAGGACTTGCAGCCCAGGGTTCGGGAATCCCGATGTGCTGCCACTCCTGCCCAGCACCCCGTCTGGCGTGGGGGTGTGCGAGGGATTCTTTCTTTTACCCCATCCTTTATTTTCAGGTGGCCCTTGTCGCCGTGCTGCGGGGCACCACCGGGTCTCCCTGAGGGAGTGAGCCTCGATGTTCTGCTGGGATGGGGCGTGGAGCCGGGTGCCAACGGGGCCTGAGGCCCCGGGCGGTGGGCCGTCTTGTGTCCTGTGCGCACGGAGCATGGACGCCCGGGCCCGGGGGCAAAGGGACAGTGATCGGTGATCGGTGGGAAGGAGGGCGATACCCTTCTGGTGGGAGCGCCGCCCAGGGCTGGTTGGGAGAAGGTGGAGGCCGCCCTGGCAGCAGGTGGGGCCGGCTGGCGGTTGGCCCGGGGCGCTGCGGTGGGCGGGCGGCCCAAGTGAAGAGCTAGGGGCTCGGGAAAGGAGAGGAACCGGAGGCAGGGAGGAGGCCGAGAACCCTGGGAGCACACGCCTGCAGAGGCCGGGTCATGGCCTGCCCGGGGCTCCCGCGGTTCCTCTCCCACCGGCTGTTTTCCCTCCACACCCCTCTGCTGCCTCCGCCTCCACCTCTGCCTCCCCTTCCGCCTCCGCCTCTCTTCGCACCGCCCCCTGAGCGCTCACCGCCCTGAACACCACCCCCCAGGCCGCACCCCAAGATAGGGTGTGGGCATTCGCTAGGGATGGAGGCGGAAGGGCTGTGCTGTGGGCGCCTGTCTGTGCCCCGGGCATCCGCAGAGGGCCAGGGTTCCGCATTGCATTGCGCTTGTGGCGTGTGGCGTGTGGCGAGCGGGTCGGGCCCACCACACATAGCCTGTGGTTGGGTGGGGGCACGTGGGTCTTGAATGGAGCCGGGTTGGGCATGGTTGGGGGGGCGGACCACTGGCGGCAGAGGGAGAGGATGGGAGGCTGAATGGGAAGGAAAGAAAAAGGAAAGGAGAAAAGCCTACAGCACCCGGTATTCCCAGGCGGTCTCCCATCCAAGTACTAACCAGGCCCAACCCTGCTTAGCTTCCGAGATCAGACGAGATCGGGCGCGTTCAGGGTGGTATGGCCGTAGACGCCTGTGGCTGCCGCTCGCTGCCCCAAGAGCCTGCTCGGCCCCTCCCAGCCTCAGCCCCAGCCCCAGCCCCAGCCCCTGCCCATCGATCGTCAGCCCTCCTCCGCCTGGCCTGTGCCTGCCGCCTGCCTGCCTGCCTACCTGCCTGCCTGCCTGCCTGCCTG
>NW_023194426.1:179987-181688 GCF_002007445.2 Ailuropoda melanoleuca
GACCCAGGTGCACACAGGTGACACACACCCACACACAGGGACACACAGGACGCTGTGTGGGCGCGGCAGCTAGCCCACGGGAGGGCGGTCGCGCTGGGGCGCGCTTTGGGTAAGGAGGCCATGCCCTTGAGCTGCCATAGGAGCCCTCCCTCGGAGCCCGAGGCCTTGCAGCCTAGGGTTCGCGGTTCCCGATGTGCTGCCACACCTGCCCAGCACCCCGTCTGGCGTGGGGGTGTGCGAGGGATTCTTTCTTTTGCCCCATCCTTTATTTTCGGGTGGCCCTTGTTGCCGTGCTGTGGGGCACGCCCGGGTCTCCATGAGGGAGCGAGCCTCGATATTCTGCTGGGACGGGGCATGGAGCCGGGTGCCAACGGGGCCTGAGGCCCCGGGCAGTTGGCCTTCTGTCCTGTGCACACGGAGCATGGATGCCCGGGCCCAGGGGCAAAGGGACAGTGATCAGTGATCTGTGGGTAGGAGGGCGATGCCCTTCAGGCGGGAGCTCCGCCCAGGACTGGTGGGGAGAAGGTGTAGGTTGGCCTAGGCAGGAGGCGGGGCTGGCTGGTGTTGGCCTGGAGCGCTGCGGTGGGCGGGCGGCCCAAGTGAACAGCTAGGGTTTCGGGAGAGGAGAGGAACCGGAGGCAGGGAGGAGGCCGAGAACCCTGGGAGCACACGCCTGCAGAGGCCGGGTCATGGCCTGCCCGGGGCTCCCGCGGTTCCTCTCCCACCGGCTGTTTTCCCTCCACACCCCTCTGCTGCCTCCGCCTCCACCTCTGCCTCCCCTTCCGCCTCCGCCTCTCTTCGCACCGCCCCCTGAGCGCTCACCGCCCTGAACACCACCCCCCAGGCCGCACCCCAAGATAGGGTGTGGGCATTCGCTAGGGATGGAGGCGGAAGGGCTGTGCTGTGGGCGCCTGTCTGTGCCCCGGGCATCCGCAGAGGGCCAGGGTTCCGCATTGCATTGCGCTTGTGGCGTGTGGCGTGTGGCGAGCGGGTCGGGCCCACCACACATAGCCTGTGGTTGGGTGGGGGCACGTGGGTCTTGAATGGAGCCGGGTTGGGCATGGTTGGGGGGGCGGACCACTGGCGGCAGAGGGAGAGGATGGGAGGCTGAATGGGAAGGAAAGAAAAAGGAAAGGAGAAAAGCCTACAGCACCCGGTATTCCCAGGCGGTCTCCCATCCAAGTACTAACCAGGCCCAACCCTGCTTAGCTTCCGAGATCAGACGAGATCGGGCGCGTTCAGGGTGGTATGGCCGTAGACGCCTGTGGCTGCCGCTCGCTGCCCCAAGAGCCTGCTCGGCCCCTCCCAGCCTCAGCCCCAGCCCCAGCCCCAGCCCCTGCCCATCGATCGTCAGCCCTCCTCCGCCTGGCCTGTGCCTGCCGCCTGCCTGCCTGCCTACCTGCCTGCCTGCCTGCCTGCCTGTGGGCCTCATATTCTTATGGATCCCGTGTACATACATAATTAAATTTGATTTTCTCCTGTTCATCTGTCTTATGTCAATTTAATTCTTAAGATCATCCAAAACGGGGCGCCTGGGTGGCACAGCGGTTAAGCGTCTGCCTTCAGCTCAGGGCATGATCCTGGCATTATGGAATCGAGCCCCACATCAGGCTCCTCCGCTATGAGCCTGCTTCTTCCTCTCCCACTCCCCCTGCTTGTGTTCCCTCTCTCGCTGGCTGTCTCTATCTCTGTCAAATAAAT
>NW_023194426.1:183369-184939 GCF_002007445.2 Ailuropoda melanoleuca
TGTTGTGTGTGTGTTTTGTGTGTATGTGAAAGCGAGAGAGCGACAGAGAGGGAGGGATTGGATTTTGCAACACACAGACCCACTCACACCCCTGCACAGACACGCAGACCCCGACCCGGATGCGGATTGGGTCTTGGACAGGGACAGTGACCCAGGTGCACACAGGTGACACATACCCACACACAGGGACACACAGGACGCTGTGTGGGCGCGGCAGCTAGCCCACGGGAGGGCGGTCGCGCTGGGGCGCGCTTTGGGTAAGGAGGCCATGCCCTTGAGCTGCCATAGGAGCCCTCCCTCGGAGCCCGAGGCCTTGCAGCCTAGGGTTCGCGGTTCCCGATGTGCTGCCACACCTGCCCAGCACCCCGTCTGGCGTGGGGGTGTGCGAGGGATTCTTTCTTTTGCCCCATCCTTTATTTTCGGGTGGCCCTTGTTGCCGTGCTGTGGGGCACGCCCGGGTCTCCATGAGGGAGCGAGCCTCGATATTCTGCTGGGACGGGGCATGGAGCCGGGTGCCAACGGGGCCTGAGGCCCCGGGCAGTTGGCCTTCTGTCCTGTGCACACGGAGCATGGATGCCCGGGCCCAGGGGCAAAGGGACAGTGATCAGTGATCTGTGGGTAGGAGGGCGATGCCCTTCAGGCGGGAGCTCCGCCCAGGACTGGTGGGGAGAAGGTGTAGGTTGGCCTAGGCAGGAGGCGGGGCTGGCTGGTGTTGGCCTGGAGCGCTGCGGTGGGCGGGCGGCCCAAGTGAACAGCTAGGGTTTCGGGAGAGGAGAGGAACCGGAGGCAGGGAGGAGGCCGAGAACCCTGGGAGCACACGCCTGCAGAGGCCGGGTCATGGCCTGCCCGGGGCTCCCGCGGTTCCTCTCCCACCGGCTGTTTTCCCTCCACACCCCTCTGCTGCCTCCGCCTCCACCTCTGCCTCCCCTTCCGCCTCCGCCTCTCTTCGCACCGCCCCCTGAGCGCTCACCGCCCTGAACACCACCCCCCAGGCCGCACCCCAAGATAGGGTGTGGGCATTCGCTAGGGATGGAGGCGGAAGGGCTGTGCTGTGGGCGCCTGTCTGTGCCCCGGGCATCCGCAGAGGGCCAGGGTTCCGCATTGCATTGCGCTTGTGGCGTGTGGCGTGTGGCGAGCGGGTCGGGCCCACCACACATAGCCTGTGGTTGGGTGGGGGCACGTGGGTCTTGAATGGAGCCGGGTTGGGCATGGTTGGGGGGGCGGACCACTGGCGGCAGAGGGAGAGGATGGGAGGCTGAATGGGAAGGAAAGAAAAAGGAAAGGAGAAAAGCCTACAGCACCCGGTATTCCCAGGCGGTCTCCCATCCAAGTACTAACCAGGCCCAACCCTGCTTAGCTTCCGAGATCAGACGAGATCGGGCGCGTTCAGGGTGGTATGGCCGTAGACGCCTGTGGCTGCCGCTCGCTGCCCCAAGAGCCTGCTCGGCCCCTCCCAGCCTCAGCCCCAGCCCCAGCCCCAGCCCCTGCCCATCGATCGTCAGCCCTCCTCCGCCTGGCCTGTGCCTGCCGCCTGCCTGCCTGCCTACCTGCCTGCCTGCCTGCCTGCCTG
>NW_023194426.1:185888-187800 GCF_002007445.2 Ailuropoda melanoleuca
GACCCAGGTGCACACAGGTGACACACACCCACACACAGGGACACACAGGACGCTGTGTGGGCGCGGCAGCTAGCCCACGGGAGGGCGGTCGCGCTGGGGCGCGCTTTGGGTAAGGAGGCCATGCCCTTGAGCTGCCATAGGAGCCCTCCCTCGGAGCCCGAGGCCTTGCAGCCTAGGGTTCGCGGTTCCCGATGTGCTGCCACACCTGCCCAGCACCCCGTCTGGCGTGGGGGTGTGCGAGGGATTCTTTCTTTTGCCCCATCCTTTATTTTCGGGTGGCCCTTGTTGCCGTGCTGTGGGGCACGCCCGGGTCTCCATGAGGGAGCGAGCCTCGATATTCTGCTGGGACGGGGCATGGAGCCGGGTGCCAACGGGGCCTGAGGCCCCGGGCAGTTGGCCTTCTGTCCTGTGCACACGGAGCATGGATGCCCGGGCCCAGGGGCAAAGGGACAGTGATCAGTGATCTGTGGGTAGGAGGGCGATGCCCTTCAGGCGGGAGCTCCGCCCAGGACTGGTGGGGAGAAGGTGTAGGTTGGCCTAGGCAGGAGGCGGGGCTGGCTGGTGTTGGCCTGGAGCGCTGCGGTGGGCGGGCGGCCCAAGTGAACAGCTAGGGTTTCGGGAGAGGAGAGGAACCGGAGGCAGGGAGGAGGCCGAGAACCCTGGGAGCACACGCCTGCAGAGGCCGGGTCATGGCCTGCCCGGGGCTCCCGCGGTTCCTCTCCCACCGGCTGTTTTCCCTCCACACCCCTCTGCTGCCTCCGCCTCCACCTCTGCCTCCCCTTCCGCCTCCGCCTCTCTTCGCACCGCCCCCTGAGCGCTCACCGCCCTGAACACCACCCCCCAGGCCGCACCCCAAGATAGGGTGTGGGCATTCGCTAGGGATGGAGGCGGAAGGGCTGTGCTGTGGGCGCCTGTCTGTGCCCCGGGCATCCGCAGAGGGCCAGGGTTCCGCATTGCATTGCGCTTGTGGCGTGTGGCGTGTGGCGAGCGGGTCGGGCCCACCACACATAGCCTGTGGTTGGGTGGGGGCACGTGGGTCTTGAATGGAGCCGGGTTGGGCATGGTTGGGGGGGCGGACCACTGGCGGCAGAGGGAGAGGATGGGAGGCTGAATGGGAAGGAAAGAAAAAGGAAAGGAGAAAAGCCTACAGCACCCGGTATTCCCAGGCGGTCTCCCATCCAAGTACTAACCAGGCCCAACCCTGCTTAGCTTCCGAGATCAGACGAGATCGGGCGCGTTCAGGGTGGTATGGCCGTAGACGCCTGTGGCTGCCGCTCGCTGCCCCAAGAGCCTGCTNGTAGACGCCTGTGGCTGCCGCTCGGTGCCCCCAAGGGCCTGCTCGGCCAGCCCAGCTCCAGCCCCTGCCGATAGATCGTCAGCCCTCCTCCGCCTGGCCTATGCATGCTGCCTTCCTGCCTGCCTGCCGGCACACCCAGGGGAGAAGATGCCTCCGGCACCCCGCAGTCGCGGAAGTGCGCGAGCTCTCCCATCCCGGGACTCTCCAGCCGCGTCGCCGCTTGGCTCCCGGGATGGCAATGGGGTGGGTCGTGGCGCCAGGGGCAGAGTCCCGTGGTGTTCTCAGAGCGCACCCCCAACCACCCCGCCCCCCCCGCTGGTCTTTCCTCCTCTCCCAGCCGCCGGGCTCAAAGCTCCACCCGAGCCCTGGGCGTCACCACAGACCATCTTCACCAGCCCTAGCCCGTGGCCCTTCCTCCACCACCCTTCCCCTCCCCACCCAGCGACACCAGGACCTGATAGACAGACACAGGGGGCGGGCTCACAATACGCAGACACACAGGGAAACAGAGAGACAGAGTGGGGGGACTCTTAGACACACTGGACGGGAGAGACTGGGAGGGACATAAAGAGTCTCTTTCCCTCCGTGTGTGTGTTGTGTGTGTGGTGTGTGTGT
>NW_023194426.1:188237-190117 GCF_002007445.2 Ailuropoda melanoleuca
GACCCAGGTGCACACAGGTGACACACACCCACACACAGGGACACACAGGACGCTGTGTGGGCGCGGCAGCTAGCCCACGGGAGGGCGGTCGCGCTGGGGCGCGCTTTGGGTAAGGAGGCCATGCCCTTGAGCTGCCATAGGAGCCCTCCCTCGGAGCCCGAGGCCTTGCAGCCTAGGGTTCGCGGTTCCCGATGTGCTGCCACACCTGCCCAGCACCCCGTCTGGCGTGGGGGTGTGCGAGGGATTCTTTCTTTTGCCCCATCCTTTATTTTCGGGTGGCCCTTGTTGCCGTGCTGTGGGGCACGCCCGGGTCTCCATGAGGGAGCGAGCCTCGATATTCTGCTGGGACGGGGCATGGAGCCGGGTGCCAACGGGGCCTGAGGCCCCGGGCAGTTGGCCTTCTGTCCTGTGCACACGGAGCATGGATGCCCGGGCCCAGGGGCAAAGGGACAGTGATCAGTGATCTGTGGGTAGGAGGGCGATGCCCTTCAGGCGGGAGCTCCGCCCAGGACTGGTGGGGAGAAGGTGTAGGTTGGCCTAGGCAGGAGGCGGGGCTGGCTGGTGTTGGCCTGGAGCGCTGCGGTGGGCGGGCGGCCCAAGTGAACAGCTAGGGTTTCGGGAGAGGAGAGGAACCGGAGGCAGGGAGGAGGCCGAGAACCCTGGGAGCACACGCCTGCAGAGGCCGGGTCATGGCCTGCCCGGGGCTCCCGCGGTTCCTCTCCCACCGGCTGTTTTCCCTCCACACCCCTCTGCTGCCTCCGCCTCCACCTCTGCCTCCCCTTCCGCCTCCGCCTCTCTTCGCACCGCCCCCTGAGCGCTCACCGCCCTGAACACCACCCCCCAGGCCGCACCCCAAGATAGGGTGTGGGCATTCGCTAGGGATGGAGGCGGAAGGGCTGTGCTGTGGGCGCCTGTCTGTGCCCCGGGCATCCGCAGAGGGCCAGGGTTCCGCATTGCATTGCGCTTGTGGCGTGTGGCGTGTGGCGAGCGGGTCGGGCCCACCACACATAGCCTGTGGTTGGGTGGGGGCACGTGGGTCTTGAATGGAGCCGGGTTGGGCATGGTTGGGGGGGCGGACCACTGGCGGCAGAGGGAGAGGATGGGAGGCTGAATGGGAAGGAAAGAAAAAGGAAAGGAGAAAAGCCTACAGCACCCGGTATTCCCAGGCGGTCTCCCATCCAAGTACTAACCAGGCCCAACCCTGCTTAGCTTCCGAGATCAGACGAGATCGGGCGCGTTCAGGGTGGTATGGCCGTAGACGCCTGTGGCTGCCGCTCGGTGCCCCCAAGGGCCTGCTCGGCCAGCCCAGCTCCAGCCCCTGCCGATAGATCGTCAGCCCTCCTCCGCCTGGCCTATGCATGCTGCCTTCCTGCCTGCCTGCCGGCACACCCAGGGGAGAAGATGCCTCCGGCACCCCGCAGTCGCGGAAGTGCGCGAGCTCTCCCATCCCGGGACTCTCCAGCCGCGTCGCCGCTTGGCTCCCGGGATGGCAATGGGGTGGGTCGTGGCGCCAGGGGCAGAGTCCCGTGGTGTTCTCAGAGCGCACCCCCAACCACCCCGCCCCCCCCGCTGGTCTTTCCTCCTCTCCCAGCCGCCGGGCTCAAAGCTCCACCCGAGCCCTGGGCGTCACCACAGACCATCTTCACCAGCCCTAGCCCGTGGCCCTTCCTCCACCACCCTTCCCCTCCCCACCCAGCGACACCAGGACCTGATAGACAGACACAGGGGGCGGGCTCACAATACGCAGACACACAGGGAAACAGAGAGACAGAGTGGGGGGACTCTTAGACACACTGGACGGGAGAGACTGGGAGGGACATAAAGAGTCTCTTTCCCTCCGTGTGTGTGTTGTGTGTGTGGTGTGTGTGTGTTGTGTGTGT
>NW_023194426.1:191690-195739 GCF_002007445.2 Ailuropoda melanoleuca
GACCCAGGTGCACACAGGTGACACACACCCACACACAGGGACACACAGGACGCTGTGTGGGCGCGGCAGCTAGCCCACGGGAGGGCGGTCGCGCTGGGGCGCGCTTTGGGTAAGGAGGCCATGCCCTTGAGCTGCCATAGGAGCCCTCCCTCGGAGCCCGAGGCCTTGCAGCCTAGGGTTCGCGGTTCCCGATGTGCTGCCACACCTGCCCAGCACCCCGTCTGGCGTGGGGGTGTGCGAGGGATTCTTTCTTTTGCCCCATCCTTTATTTTCGGGTGGCCCTTGTTGCCGTGCTGTGGGGCACGCCCGGGTCTCCATGAGGGAGCGAGCCTCGATATTCTGCTGGGACGGGGCATGGAGCCGGGTGCCAACGGGGCCTGAGGCCCCGGGCAGTTGGCCTTCTGTCCTGTGCACACGGAGCATGGATGCCCGGGCCCAGGGGCAAAGGGACAGTGATCAGTGATCTGTGGGTAGGAGGGCGATGCCCTTCAGGCGGGAGCTCCGCCCAGGACTGGTGGGGAGAAGGTGTAGGTTGGCCTAGGCAGGAGGCGGGGCTGGCTGGTGTTGGCCTGGAGCGCTGCGGTGGGCGGGCGGCCCAAGTGAACAGCTAGGGTTTCGGGAGAGGAGAGGAACCGGAGGCAGGGAGGAGGCCGAGAACCCTGGGAGCACACGCCTGCAGAGGCCGGGTCATGGCCTGCCCGGGGCTCCCGCGGTTCCTCTCCCACCGGCTGTTTTCCCTCCACACCCCTCTGCTGCCTCCGCCTCCACCTCTGCCTCCCCTTCCGCCTCCGCCTCTCTTCGCACCGCCCCCTGAGCGCTCACCGCCCTGAACACCACCCCCCAGGCCGCACCCCAAGATAGGGTGTGGGCATTCGCTAGGGATGGAGGCGGAAGGGCTGTGCTGTGGGCGCCTGTCTGTGCCCCGGGCATCCGCAGAGGGCCAGGGTTCCGCATTGCATTGCGCTTGTGGCGTGTGGCGTGTGGCGAGCGGGTCGGGCCCACCACACATAGCCTGTGGTTGGGTGGGGGCACGTGGGTCTTGAATGGAGCCGGGTTGGGCATGGTTGGGGGGGCGGACCACTGGCGGCAGAGGGAGAGGATGGGAGGCTGAATGGGAAGGAAAGAAAAAGGAAAGGAGAAAAGCCTACAGCACCCGGTATTCCCAGGCGGTCTCCCATCCAAGTACTAACCAGGCCCAACCCTGCTTAGCTTCCGAGATCAGACGAGATCGGGCGCGTTCAGGGTGGTATGGCCGTAGACGCCTGTGGCTGCCGCTCGGTGCCCCCAAGGGCCTGCTCGGCCAGCCCAGCTCCAGCCCCTGCCGATAGATCGTCAGCCCTCCTCCGCCTGGCCTATGCATGCTGCCTTCCTGCCTGCCTGCCGGCACACCCAGGGGAGAAGATGCCTCCGGCACCCCGCAGTCGCGGAAGTGCGCGAGCTCTCCCATCCCGGGACTCTCCAGCCGCGTCGCCGCTTGGCTCCCGGGATGGCAATGGGGTGGGTCGTGGCGCCAGGGGCAGAGTCCCGTGGTGTTCTCAGAGCGCACCCCCAACCACCCCGCCCCCCCCGCTGGTCTTTCCTCCTCTCCCAGCCGCCGGGCTCAAAGCTCCACCCGAGCCCTGGGCGTCACCACAGACCATCTTCACCAGCCCTAGCCCGTGGCCCTTCCTCCACCACCCTTCCCCTCCCCACCCAGCGACACCAGGACCTGATAGACAGACACAGGGGGCGGGCTCACAATACGCAGACACACAGGGAAACAGAGAGACAGAGTGGGGGGACTCTTAGACACACTGGACGGGAGAGACTGGGAGGGACATAAAGAGTCTCTTTCCCTCCGTGTGTGTGTTGTGTGTGTGGTGTGTTTGTATTGTGTGTGTGTGTTGTGTGTGTGGTGTGTGTGGTGTGTGTGGTGGGTGTGGTGTGTGTTGTGTGTGTTTTGTGTGTTGCATGTGTGTTGTGTGCATGTGTTTTGTGTGTGCATGTGTGGTGTGTGTGGTGAGTGTGTGATGTGTGTGTTGTGTGTGTGGTGTATGTGTTGTGTGCGTTGTGTGTGTTGTGTTGTGTTTTGTTTGTGTGTGTGTTGTGTGTGTGTTGTGTGTGTTGTGTGTGGTGTGTGTGTGTTTCTGTGTGTGTTGTGTGTGTAGTGTGGTGTGTGTGGTGTGTGTGGTGTGTGTGTGGTGTGTGTGGTGTGTGTTTTGTGTGTGTGATGTTTGTTGTGTGTGTGTTGTGTGTGTGTGTTTTGCGTGTGTGGTGAGTTTGGTGTGTGTGGTGTGTGTGTTGTTTGTGTTGTGTGTGTTGTGTTTGTGTGGTGTGTGTGTGTTGTGTGTTTTGTGTTTGTGTGTTGTGTGAATGTGTTGTGCATTGTGTGTGTGTTTTGTGTGCATTTTATGTGGTGTGTGTGGTGTGTTTGATATGTGTGTGTTTTTGTGTGCCCTGTGTGGGGTGTGTGTGTTGTGTGTTTTTTGTGTATGGTGTCTGTGTTGTGTGCTGTGTGTGTGTTGTATGTGTTGTGTGTGTTTTGTTTGTTGCATGTGTGTTGCATTGTGTTGTGTGTGTTTTGTGTGTATGTGTTGTGTGTGTATGTGTTGTGTGTGTATGTGTGTTTTGTGTGTTGCGTGTGTGTTGCATGTGTGTTGTGTGTGTATGTGTTGTGTGTGTGTATTTGTGTTGTGTTTGGTGTGTGTTTTTGTGTTTATGTGTTGTGTGTGGTGTGTTTGGTGTGTGTGTAATTTGTGTGTGTTGTGTGAGTGTGTGTTGTGTGTGTGTTTTGTGTGTGTGTTTTGTGTGTTGTGTGTGTTGTGTGTGTTGGGTGTTTGTCTTTGATGTATGTGTGTGTTGTGTCTTTGTGGTGTGTGTGTGGTGTATGCATACACACAACACACACACACCACACACACAACACACACAAACACACACACACCACACACACAGCACACACCACACACACAGCACACACCACACACAACACACATCACACACACAACACACACAACACACACACCACACACACAAATACATACACACAAAACAAACACACAACACACAACACAAAACACACACACAACACACACACCACACACAACACCCACACAACACACACTACACACATACCACACTCACACACCACCACACACAACACACAAACACCACACACACCACACACACACCGCACACACCACACACAAACCACACACACAACACACACTCAACACATGCACACAAAACACACACAACATACACAACACACACACAACATACACACGCAGCACATACACACCACACACACACACAACACACACAACACACACACAACACACCACACACACACAACACACACAACACACACAACACACACTCCAAACACACAACACACACAGAACACACACACAACACACACAAGATCTACAAAGATCTTCTCAAACTAAATACATGAGAAACAAATAAACAAATAATCAAATCATAAAATAGGCAGAAGATATGAACAGACACTTTTCCAATGAAGACATACAAATGGTACTTTTAGCCACATGACAAAATGTTCAAATTCATTAGCCATATGGGATTTTCAAATCAAATCCACACTAAGATACCACCTTATGCCAGTTAGTATGGCAAAAATAGACAAGGCAAGAAACAATTGCTGGATATGATGTTAAGAACGGGGATCCCTCCTACATTGTTGGTGGGAATGCAAGTTGTTACAGCCACTCTGGAAAACAGTGTGGAAGTCCCTTAAAGTGAATAATTGAGCTACCCTATGACCCAGCCATTGCACTACTGGGTGTTTACCGCAAAGATACAAATGTCGTGAATAGAAAGGCTATATGCACCCCAGTGTTCATAGCAGCATTGTCCACAATAGCTAAATCCTGGAAGGAACCGAGATGCCCTTTAGCAGGTGAATGGTTTAAGAAGTTGTGGCCCATATATACAATGGAATATTACTCAGCTATCGGAAAGAATGAGTTCTCAACGTTTGCTGAAACATGGACGGCACTGGAGGAGATAATGCTAAGTGAAATAAGTCAAGCAGAGAAAGACAATTA
>NW_023194426.1:195839-213964 GCF_002007445.2 Ailuropoda melanoleuca
GCCCGTGCCCTGCACACTGTCCTCTAGGCCCATCCATCCCCTCACCAACCCCACCATGATTTGTAAGTAACCGTTCCCCTGATGGACGACTGTCTGCCTTCCCCCACAGGGACAGGGACTGAGATGGTCTCCTTTACTGCTAGGCCCTGAGCACCAAGAACAAGGCCCCGCACCTAGGAGGCGCTTGGTAAGGAAAGGAGGAAGAGAGGAAGGAAGGGGAGGGAGGGAGGAAGGAATGGGTGTAGGACTCGGGAGGGGTGAATGAGAGGACGCTCGTCACCATCAACATGGTGTCTGGCACATGTCAGCATGCCAGAAACGACCCTAGTCCTTGTATTTAGTGATTGTGTTCACTTAGCATGTTACATTGAGGACATGTGTCAGACGTGTCACTGATCCCTCCATGTTTAGCACCTACTGTTCTCTAATGCTTTGTTTTAGAATCTGAGGCAGGGCTGCCTCTTCCATTCCCACCCCAGCACACACAGCAGGGGTGAAGTTCACACGCGTCAGACAGCTGGAAGCATCCGCCAGGGTCTGAGGTCAAGGGGAGGGTTCATGGAGAGCAGGAAGCAGAGTTCCCAGCTTTAGGCCTATTTCCCAGGCTCGTGTCATTTATAGGACTGTTAGCTGTCTCGGGGGCCACAGGGCACACCCAGGGGCTGAGCTGCAGGAGCACCCTCTCCTTGGGGTAGGAAGCCCACTAGGTGCCCTAAAAACAGACCAAGAGGGACCCAGCAGCAGTGAAGGGAGCTCCATGGGACGTGACAACAGTCCCAGTTTCCCCACTCCTGGGCCCTGGGCCCCTGCAAGCTCACCCAGTCCTTCCTACTCATCCCTGCATAGCCAGTCCTTAAGACCCCTGGTCTACCTCCCAGTCCTGAACTGGCCTCCACCCACCCCCAGGCTCTTGCCGTGCTCCTCCCTGAGGCAGAGCAGGACTTCAGTGCTGGTGACCTGTGAAGAAAGGCACAAACCATCCTGGACCCTCTTGCTCAACCCCTCTCATTTCCCCCAGTTCTGTTCCCTGTTCACACACCAGGCCCACAGCAGGGTCGGCCCAACCAGAATCCAGAGTCTGGTCCTGGCATCCGAGCCTGGACCAGTCGTCAAACTTCTCTGAGCCTCCCTTTATTCATCTGTGAGAATGGCGCTACCAGTACCCGGCCCTCCCAGGGCTGCCATGACAGTCACAGGACATGACCCCATCATGGAATAGCCAATTACTACATGTGACCTCCTCTTTCTTGTCTTCCCAAAGTCCTCCTCTACCCCAGGCCACAGTGACCTCATTGTCCCCAGATGCATCCGCCACGCACAGACTCCCTTGGCCTTTTCCCACTCAGCACCCTCTACCCACCAGCTTTCTGCCATCCACACTCGAAACTGGCTGGATTTAGGTAAATGTTTGAGGTAACACCTTTTCCTAAACTCCAGCTGTCTGGGGAGGGAACAGGTCGGCGGCTCAGGACACTCACTGTCCAAGCTCACAGGAAGCAAGCACATTTAGAAACCAAGCTTGTGCTTGACCTGCCTGTTCAGCTCCACAGCCAAAGTACTCAGGTGAGGGTGGCACAGAGGCGGCTTCCTGTCCCTGTCCCTGCCACTGAGCTGGAGGCAGAGTCTCATACACAGGAGGAGCTCCCTACATTCATTTGCCCGGTTTGGTTATGAAAAGAAAGCCTGAGTCCTGATCATTTTAGAGGCTCCCTACCGCTGCCTTTATGCCTCATCTATTCAGAACTCGTGATTAGCATCACAAAGATCAAAGAATATTGAACCCATGCAGGATATCCCTGCCATTTAAATTAACCTGACTTTCCACATGGCTTTATTTTTTAAAATGGCATGGAAGAAGAAAAGAAAGAGCCCAGTGGAGATGGGGCCAGCATCCTGACTTTAACTGAATTCCTCTAGTTTCACACAGTAATCCCCTCCCGGCACTCCTGGTTGGGTCCATCACGTTGCCCTGGGGACACGCAGAGGAACAGCTGGCCCTGCTATCTGTGGATACACAGCTGTCAGCTGAGCTCACACTGCTGCTGTGCCATCCTAGTAACACCCAGAATGTCTGTGTGGCTCTGGGCCCACGGGCCTTCTCCTCTATGGTGTTGCATGTCTGCAGGATGCAGCCCCGATATGTCCCTCAACCCAGAACCTCCCTCCTGCTCCAGACCCACACCCTCTGAATGTGGGGACAGCCACTTGATGTAGATGGCGAAACTCGTTGCTTTGAACTTTGGTTTAAACTTTTGTTTTCTGGTCATTGGCAGATTTCAAGCAGTCGGCAAATGTAAAATGTAAAAAGAACGTCGAGAAAGAGGAGGATAAAGTTGCTCTGAGGCTGTTGAACAGGAGGGAGGCCACACCATGGCCACGTGCAAAGCGCTGCTTTCCTAGAAACTCGGCCCATGGTGTGTGTCTGCTGACTAGTGGAAGGGACGCTGGAGGGGTCGGACCACAGCGGCTCCCACACCGAATAAAATCAAACTGTCTGCCGGGAAACATGGAACCCTCCTTTCCAACGTGATGTCCCCTGCTCACCATTGTCTGTTTGATCTCAGGAAGCTCCGGGACAGAAAAGGCCATTGGAGTTCCTTTTTCTCCTGTCTTTCACATGGCTACCCAAAGGGGTGACTCCCTGTGATGCCCAGTGCTGACCACACCCACGTGTTCATCACGTGGCACCCCAGTCACATGCTTACACCTTGAAGCCAGGAGAGAGAGCTCCTTTGCTCTCTAAACTTTGCTCTTGCCTCATGTCAGAGGCAGACACAGAGCCACATGCCAGCCCCCATCCCTTCCCCACAGGTTGAACTGGGCTGGGGAGAGGGTGCCTGAGGATCAATGCTGGTGCAGGAGCTCCCCCAACCCCGCTGCTCCTTTCCCTTGGCTGAGGTTCAGCAGCATGCAGAAGCTGATCTGGGCAGCCTTGCAAAGGAGGACAGTCAGGAGGTGCACCCATGGGAGGTGCTGGGGCTGTGGCAAATATGACTTTTGCGATCCTCAGCTCTCCTCTGTAGAATGGGGACTATGATCTCCGCCCGCTGGGCTATCACGTGGGTTCAATGAGAAATGTGAGATTTCACAGCACAGTGCTCAGAATAGGGGGGACTCAGTACATGGTGTTCTATCTGAAAGGTGAGAGGAACATTGGCCAGCCTGGGAATGGGGTATAGGCCTCCTCCATCATCCCAATGAGAGGTGCTGGCCAGGGTCCTGGAACCCTCAGAGCAGGTGGGACATGCTCCTTTGTGGCCCCCTCACAGCCTGACGTGAGCTTCAGGGAATNGGGAACATGACCACAGTCATGGCCAGAGGAGGAGGACAGGAAAAATGCAAGGCCAGCTCCCCAGACAGGCCTGCCCACCAGAAATACCCAGGGGGCTTCTACAGTGTGGCATGAGCCTGCAGNACATGAGCTTCAGGGAACATGACCACTGTCATGGCCAGAGGAGGAGGACAGGAAAAATGCAAGGCCAGCTCCCCAGACAGGCCTGCCCACCAGAAAGACCCAGGGGGCTTCTACAGGGTGGCGTGAGCCTGCACAGCCCAGGCCTGCTTGTGGAGACACAAGGCCTGAGGTCACTTCTGAGAACCCTCACCTAGATGGTTAGATAGCCCTGGTCTCCTATGAGCCATCATAAAGGAGAATGCCCTGGTCTCCAAATATAGTGTGCGGGGGTTGCCCTCATCCCCCACTGCAGAGGGGGCTACCTTGGTNCAGAAAGACCCAGGGGGCTTCTACAGGGTGGCGTGAGCCTGCACAGCCCAGGCCTGCTTGTGGAGACACAAGGCCTGAGGTCACTTCTGAGAACCCTCACCTAGATGGTTAGATAGCCCTGGTCTCCTATGAGCCATCATAAAGAGAATGCCCTGGTCTCCAACCATAGTGCGGGGGGGTGCCCTCATCCCCCACTACAGAGGGGGCTACCTTGGTCCCCCACTGTAGAGGGGGTGCCCTGCTCTCCCACCATAGAGAGGGGGTGCCCTGGTCCTTCACTGCAGAGGGGAGGGTGTCCGGGTCCCTCACTGCAGAGGGGGTGCTCTGGTCCCTCACTGTAGAAGGGGGTGGGAACATGACGAGGGGCCCCAATGAGGCTGTAGGTGCCAAGAACTTAGCTGTGGTGGTTGGCACCACTCCTCTCCACCTTTACTTGGTGGTTTCCTCAGCAGCTGGAAAATGGGGTTCTCAAGGTGCAGTGGGGCTGCCTCTCCCATTTCCCTCATCAGCCATCACTAATGGATGACAGAACAAGTCTGCCTTGCTGACTAGGACACAGAGCACAAAGAGAAGGTGCAACTCCCTCAGCCTGTGACACACCTTCCCCCCACCTCCCCCTCCTCCACATCTGCCTCTCAGGGGATAGGTCACTAGAGCCCATACTTCCAGGCTCCCTGGCCCCGTCATCTGTGCCTCATCCATCTCTGGGACATGGGGTATGCACATGACATGCACAGGGCATGCCCAGAGGACAGACCCAGGGCAGAAGCCAGAGTGGCTTCAGGCAGTGGGTGTCCTGGTCCCTGGTAGAGGGAGTGTGCACTAGGAGAAGAGAGCTCAGCTGTCCGGGTGCGTCTCTGGCCCACACATATTCTTTGCTCTGTTCCCTGGGGAGGGCGCGCCTGGCTCTGGGTACTTTTCAACAGCACAGGCTTTGGCCTTGTGGCGGATGGATGAGGAGTAGGTCTGCTGCTCTCCCCGGGGCAGCTCTCACACCTGAACAGTGAAGTAGTGGATGGGGGGGGCGTCCCTGCCCAGGACCCACTGGAGCCTGAGGCTGTGAGCAGTCACTTCTACCTGTGACATCAGAAGCTATCGGGGGCGGGGGGCACTGGACGTCTGCGACCAAAACAGAACAGACCAGGGACACATGACTGGCTGCTTCTCCAGGAAGGCACCATTTGATCTCAAGCGTGACGACATGGGCTGCCCATGAGGGCAGAGAACAGGGAGCTCATTCCCAGTTCCGCAGGCACCTGTGGCTCCCTCACGGCCGACTCTGGACCTGCCCCAGCCTGGACCTCACGGGAGACCCTGACTTGCTCCCAAAGCGCTCTCTCTACTGCCAGAGACAGTCGGACAGACAGGAGGATGAGCCCACACATGCTCCGTGGCAACCACACGTCCCTACAACATCTCGAAGTTGACACCTGGCCTCTGCTGAGCAAATCCAGGCCCCTGTGGACTCTCCCTGTGATCTCTGACTCAGTGCATCTGTCATGCTGACTCCTTCTTCCTGGGAGCCAACTGGAGCCTGAAACACAGACGTCCCACTCGGCTCCTCCGGGGCATGTCACCGCTGCCCTGTCACCACAGTGCTGGCGACTGGGAGTGCAGAACGCAGGGAGCGGGGACCTGGCTCCCAAGCTTGGATCCTTCCCAGCATGCATCTCCCTGCCCCATCAATTGCAGCAGAGGAACCCCACAGAGAAAGGAATAATTGATTGTTTATCATGAAGATGATTGATCTTGTTGAGAATGTGTGGTGGGTAATGAAGCAATGATGATCGCCGACCCTGAGGTGATGGCGGGAGAAGCCCTTCCACCTGACTGCCGTTGGCACTCCTCTGGGAGCACACACTTGTGCTGTCGGGGTCCTCCTCCCTCAAAGCAAGAGCCCTGCGTCCCCTCACCAGCCATAAGGACCATCCTCCTGGGCACACAGGCAATTGGTGAAGCTCTGCTGGGGGTACTCCAGGCCCTGGAAGACATCCCCTAAGCTCTAGGGGGCGAAGGCAGGTGGTGCGGGTGGTTGGCATGTGGGCTGAGGTGTGGGCATGCATCCCCCATCCACAGCAGCAGCAGCCCCGCTCTGGACCAGGGTGCCTACTGGAGGGTGCTCTGATAATGCTTCCATCTGGATTTAAGTCATGTCACACCTTTAGTGTACCTGGTTTCCCTGAGCCTTCAAAAGTGCTGAATTTCCCTACGGGGCTGCATCAAGTCTGAGGAAGATGGCAAGAGCCTTTGGAAGAGATACTCAGGGCCCTGAGCATGCCCCGGACATGGGGGAGCCTGAGGACCTGGGCCAAAGCTGCAGGAGGGGTTCTCCTGGCACCTGTCCCTGGTCTCGCCAACCCCACCCCTGTGCTGGCAGCTGCAGGTCAGACAGCTCTATGTGCCAAAAGCCAAGGGCCAACTATGCATGGCTGTCTCTAAAGCCACCTCAAGCTTTGGTGTCTCCAGCGACTTAAAGGCTTCCTTCCTCCAGTTAGCAGTAGAGGTAAACTTTGTCAGAGGAGGAGGGGCTGTGCATTTGTCTTCATCCTTGGGGGACTGAGGCTCGGTGGTTGAGTTCGGGGGACTCACAGCAGGCTATGGCCTTCCCCTGGAATTTGTGGAGCTCTGGAAGATCCAAAGCCACAGATAGGGGACACCAGCGTCCCCCCATTGGCCATCGCAAGGGTCAGCTGTGTGCCTGGGCTGAGCAGCCCTGTCCTGAAAAGCTGGGTGTTCCAGCCGGGGTGGCCTCCGAGCAGGTGCCAGAGATTAGTGGGCCCATCCACTTTGTGGGGCATCAGCTTCCCCACCTGCTCAGCCTGCTTGTGAGGGAATTTGAGAGAGCAGTGAGCCGCAGTGCCTGAAAGGTGTCCAGAACGTGGTACGGGCTCAGTGCACGTTAGGCTCCTTTGCCTCTACCTTTTGTAGGTCTCAGATAGGCCCTTGGGATGGTTTTCCAAGCACTCTGGGTTCAATTCATGCCTCCCTAAGACTGTCTAGATCTTCTCTTAGAGTGTTCACACAGGCCACGGGGTCACTGGCTCACATTCTGAGTGCAGCCATTGCACCAGCTCTCTCCCTGTAGTTCTGCAGACCATGCTGGCCCTCAGGCTTCCCAAGAGGCCACCAGCTGAGTGCAGGGAACAGAGAGGGGAGGGGCCTTGCCTAAGGTCACACAGCTCAAGAGCCTGATGCTTGGGGACTCCCAGAGCCTACCCTTTTACTCTATGCGCAAGCACCTTCCTGTCATCCTCTTCCCTGAGACCTCTGGGTCTGGCACTGATCTCTGAACCTGGAGTTGGAGTGGCCTTGGGGAGGGAACCTGCTGAAGCAGATTCCAGAGTGAGGCTGGAGTGCTTGTCAGGCGCTCGCAGAGATGGGAACCCCCAGCAGATTTCTGTAGGTGGAGGAGACTGAGTGTCTGTGCAGGGTGTCCACGTCACGGCCTCACAGCTGTGTCCCCGGCAAATGACTGAATCCGTCTGGGCTCCACTTCTGTAGAACTGGGGCTCACAGTGCATTGTTCCCCAGGTTTTGGTGAGGATAAACCAAGACAACGTGCAATAATAATCTCACCAGTGCTTGGAACGGAAGCAGCGTCCATGGAGACAGTTCTCCCTATGACTGCTGGGTAAAAAACTTGTTTATTGAGCCCCTGCTGAGCTGGGCACCTGGTTTTGAACATCAGCGATCAAGTGCCTGGCTTCAGGGAGCTGCACTCCAACAGGATGACTCAGAGCCACCCTGGGCCAGTTACACCACCTCGCTGAGCCATGTCTCCAGCTTTAAACCTGGGACATTCCTGTCTTTCTGGTAAATGTCGGGCTGTGCAGGCATGCGACAGTGCAGGGCCTGACCCAGGAAGCCGTGGACCCAGCAAGTTCACGGCTCCCATTTATGCCCACCTCTCCTCCCCACAGCACCACAACAGTGGACTTGGCCCCACGTCGTACGTCTCTTCTCAGTGGTGATGAGAGTGGCCACCAGCGGCAGCCCCTAGTGGTGTTTCATCTTGGCCAAAAGCCTGAAGATGTATGCCGACTCCAGGGCCACCATCGTGAACGTGCTGGGGCTGTTGCTGGCCAGGCAGTAGGGGATCTGGTACCCTGTGGGCAGGGCAGGAGGACCACACATTGGTCACGTCACCCCCCTCGGACCCCGCATTCCTGCAACCCTGCCACCACCACTCTGCTTTCTTTCCCCGACATTCTTCCTCCTATGCCAGCATCTGAGAGGGAGGGCACAGCCGTGGTGATGGATGGAGACTCTGAGTGCTGGGCCCCCATGATCCTCGTTCCCCTTCATCCTTCCCCCACCAAGATGTGGACACAGTTTCATCTTCCCCAGGGCTGTTGGAGCTGAGAGAACATGGCAGGAACCAACCAGTGCTCCTTGATGGGCAGGCCCAGTGCTCCCTGCATTTTCCCTTCCTACTCACCCCTCCTGCCACCCCCCCTTATCCTCCCAGGGCCAAGGGCAGTGCCTCCTCCTAGAATGTTCCTTCAAGTGCGCCCTCTCCCAAGGTTACATGTCTTTCCCCTCAGTCATCCTCCCCGTGTGTCCACACATCCCAGCTTTGGGAATGGGAGCTGGTGCCAGCTCAGCATTGTCCCCTGCTGTTGGCCCCTCCTCTGCGCCCACCCCCAGGAAACCCCAGTGTGGCCCCCATCCTGGGGGTTCCCCTGCAAATAATACCCCCCTGCCAAGGAAGCAGTGGGGTGCATGTTATCAGTTCTGGGGGGCTTCCACAGCTCTGAATGGCCCCTAAAGTTCCTTGGTTTTCAAGGGATTGCAGTTGATGAGATGTTATGAATGACCAAGCCTCCCAACCAGGCTGTGCCAGACTGCCTCCACGCATGTCTGAAGAGGCAATGCCAACTGTCAGACCCAGCCTGGAGCCAGCTGTGCTCTGCCCTGATTAAAACCAGAGCTGGTGGGATGCGGTGGCATCCACAAACACAGAAGACAGCCAACCTGCTCATTGACAGATCATGTGGGCCTCAAAGTCGGGAAATCATGGGGTCCAGAAAGAACTTGTGTTTACTCAATACATGCATGCCCCACGAACCCAGGAAACTCTGGATCAGCAGAGGGGCTTCTTGGGTCCGTGACAGCAAGGGCAGAGTGGTGACAATGGTTACTGTCCCATGGACTGTGCTCAGTCAGCCTCCAGGCCTCCCAGGACCCTTTCTGCAGATGCTTATCGCAGTCAGTCCCTCCCAAATGTCCCCTAGGAGACACACTGCCCTTCCTGAGGACCATGGCTCCACAGTCAGACCTGCAGCAGCTTGCCTCCCCTGGGCCTCTCAGCTCTGCGCTTTCCTCCCTTCTGTTCATCACCAACAGGCAGGAGCCTGTTTGGGTCCAACCAGCCTACTCCTGGTGGACCTTCAATCCCAGAGCCGACCTAGGAAACCTTCCTCAGCCCTCAAACTAAGAGGAGTGCCCTCCACTCTCTGTTCCATTCACCACCTACTTGTTTACAGGCCACATGCCTTGATGAGACCCTGGGCTCCCTGGAGACCTGAAAAGCATCTGTCTTTGCCTCCCCACAAAGTCTTTGGAGTCGCAGGGTTTCAGGGCCCTGAAGTGGAATCATGCAATATTGGTCTTTCTTTCCGTGCTTTATCTCAAAGAGCATAATATGTTTTCAAGGTCCGTCCATGTTGGGGCATATTTCAATATTGAATTACTTTATAGACCTCCAGCTAATAAAAATGTATCGATATTGTTTTGCTAATTATAACAAATGCACCACATCCATATAAGATGTTATTAGTGGAGGAATTGGATTCAGGGGGCATGAGTTATGGGAACTTTCTATATTATCTGTTCAACTCTTAGATTTGTCTGAACGTCCTGTTGTCTATAATGCCTATTAATTTTTTAAAATCTGAGAACACACTTTCAGGGAGTGATCAGTCTCAGCCAATGTTGGTTCGAACATCAGCTAAAGGTCTGTACGTTAGCTAAAGATGTTGTTTACTGGTAAAGGCGAGCCCATTCTTGAGTTAGAAATGCACCTTGAGGGGAGCCTGGGTGGCACAGCGGTTAAGCGTCTGCCTTCGGCTCTGGGCATGATCCCGGCGTTCTGGGATCGATTCCCATATCAGGCTCTTCTGCTGTGAGCCTGCTTCTTCCTCGCCCCCTCCCCCTGCTGTTTTCCCTCTCTCGCTGGCTGTCTCTATCTCTGTCAAAAAAATAAATAAAATCTTTTAAAAAAATGCACCTTGACTGCTGGAGTTACAGCGATACTGATTGACTTGATCATTTGCCTTTGCATACAGAAGAGAAGAATGTGGCTTCACATTTTGATGCTTTTCTCTTAAATATGGGTCATTGAATAAAGTAGCATAATTCTTCTTGAATGAACCTAATGAGTCCATTCCCACAGTACCTTCAACTGGGTCATTGGTAGGGTGCCCCCCGTTGTTTGGCCAGAGCCGGAGTTTTCAGCATCACTGCTTGGGGTCATGTGATATTCTTGACTTCAGGTGAACATTTCTTCACCCTTGCAGCAAGACCCCAGGAAATGCATTCCAACAGAGAAGAACTGTGGACATCTGGCTTGAAGCAAGATCCCAGTAAATGCATTCCGTTAGAGAACAACTGTGGACATCTCGCTGGCAGAAGATCTCAGGGAGATAGGTGATCATCTATTCATAGTTCAATCCTTTCATCCCTTTTTTCACCTGCTGCCTGCCCAGCAGAGCCTCCTGGACCACACTCGGACTTCCGGAGCTGTTGCAGCTGGGTGCTCACGTAAAACACCCACCAGCTCCTGTGAGTGAATACCTAGATGTAGCCGAGGCATCCGAGAAACAAAGCAAACTGCATTGCCCATGGCTGACGGCCTGGGTTCACACTCCATGTAGGAGCAGCGAGCACTTGAGAAAGTTACGTAGACCCCTCTGTGTCTCATTTGCCTGTTCTGAGATGTTGAAATGTGACTGTGGCCTACTTATTAGAATTATGTTATGAGACTCAAAGTAATTAAATGCAAGGAAAGCCTTAAGAAAAATAAAATAAATGACTGGTGTTTCATAATCGCCCTAAGTGTTCAATCACTGAGCGACTGCAAGAGTAAGGTAGACACTGGTGGTAATGGAATCCAGAGAGGGGACGTGGGTGGCTCCACAGCAAGAGGGGATGGACGCTCACTCTTAGCTTTACATGGGAAGGATGTTTACTGCTCGTGGACAATACCTGTTACCATCTCCTGTAATCCTCAGGTCAGCCCTATTGAGGTGGGTGGGGGCAGAGCAGGGGCTGAAAGCCATATTCTAGTGGGAGGCACTGAAACATAGAGAGATTAAGTGACATGCCATGAGTTACCAGTCACTTTTGCCAACATTAGAGATAGCTTTCTTACCAGCTTTTTCTATTTGTGCACTTCCCACCAAAGGGAACACTGTTCTAATTTGGGGCATACGTAGTAATTACTCCAAGTCGTGTGCCTGAATCATCAAAAGTGGCCTCGGTTTGGAGCTGACATAGGAGTTGGAATTTCCAACCTTGGTGATTCATTTCATTTGATGAAATCGGAAGTTCCCAGAGGGACTTACCATGGGGTCTGTGGATGGATGGCACATGCAGCAGTCAGAAACCCAGGAGTGACTTCAGGGATGTTCTGACCTATCAAGGGTAATAATTAGTAGAATGAATAGAATAAGAAAATGGGAGTAAAGGGGTCATTCTGGGTGAATGGCAACAAGGGTTTATGGAAATGAGAAGAATTATTTTAACTGAGCAGATACAAAACAGAAAAATAATTAAATGGGAGTCTTGACACAATATCTCGTGTAGAAACTGCCCACTAGCCATCACAATTTGCCTGTTCTGAAAATCTTGGGGCAACTGCCTGCTTCTGAAGACTGGTTATTTCCAGAGGATCTCTGAGAAGCTTCAGTTTGAGTAGCCCTCTAATTGTGTGAAATTCTGATTTTTTAAATTATTTTATGTATTTTAGTGGAGACATATGAAGCCAAGGGTGAACTCCCAGGAGTTACACTGCTTTGTTTTTAAACAGTACCTGAAGGGGTCCCTTCCAAGGATGTGTAAGGGCAGTTTTTCTCTGATGTCTCTTCCTGAGGTTGAAAATCATGAAGAGGCTTCTAGGAAGATTTCAGGAATGGAGGCCTGAAGCTGTTGGTGAAAAACTTGGGCACTATTACAAGAGCTCTTTGCAATATGCTGCCATGTCTGCACGTAGTAGGGTAGTGCAATCTAGTCTGGGTAGTGAAATTCCTAGAGATAAGGAACTTCCAGCTACTCATTTAGTGGGAGAGCCCATGTGTTCCCAAGGGAATGGACTGGAGAGCCATCACCGCTAGTGTGTATTTGCACCCACGGAGCTCACAGGTTTCTGAAAGTTTCACTACTTTTAATGGAAGGATGAAAATGTTTTTCCCACTTGAAACAGTTTATGTCTTAAATAATGAACTGTGTTCCAGCAAAATTGTAATTTCTTGTGAAACTCTATATTTCTTTTTGGCCAAGGTTGAGAACAAGTAAAGAGAATCCTTTTTAGAGGCTTTTTTGTTCTCTGGACAAATTCAGAAATCATTCACACATTGTATAAGAGCTGAATTACAAGGGAAACTTAGATTTCCTTTTTCAGTCTTGATTGAGCACATGGGAAAAGGAGAGGGGCCTTCAGTGAACTCCTGGGCCATGACTGTCCAGGTATGCCACTGTTCTGTCCAGGAGAGAACAAAAAGGATATACCCTTCTGGTCTCTTAGTGAAACAACTTTGGATTCAGAATTTCTTTTGGAGGCCTCAACATAGCATCCAAAATGTGCTGCCCATTGGGCTTCCTCCTTTCCGATGATGCTTCTCAAATGAATGATTTTGCTCCAATCAGGTTGTCTAGAGTTGGCCCTGAAAAGCCAAATCATCGTTGGTGAAGTCGGGGGAACAAGAATTCGGATTGTTATGAATGTACACGTGAGCATCAGACTTTTTTTTCTGGGAGAGGAGAGGGGTTAGGTTTAGAGGATTCCCAAGAAAGCTGGTGATGGTTGGTAGAAATAGAACATTTGTGCATCTCGTTCCTTGAACCCCCAAAATGACAGGGCTGAAGAGAGAGATGATAGGTTTGAAGATCCAAGAACATCAAGTGCCTGGAGGAGCCCAGGTCCTGCAGGAGGAGGATCATAAAAAGCAGGAAAGAGGAACTTGGCCAAAGCTACAAGGACCTTATCAATAAGAGAGAGGAGAGGGGTGCCTGGGTGGCAAAGGCGGTTAAGCATGTGACTCCTGATTTCCGCTCAGGACATGATCTCTGGGTCCTGGAGTCAAGTCCCATGTCAGGCTCTGCCCTCAGTGGGGATTCTGCTTTGGGGTCTCCCTCAATCTTCCTCTGTCCCTCCCCCACTCATGCCATCTCAGTGTCTCCCAAAATAAAATAAATAAATCTTTACCAAAAAAAAGTATAAAAATGAAAGGGGAAATAAATTACATGCGGATGGTGGAACTATGGGTCCGAGTCCTCGCAACCTGCGAAGCTGTCTTCCTTACGGACGAAGGTGGACATTGTCATGGCCTGGTCTTGGGAAAGGAGAGGGGACAATCAGGGTGATGTGGGGACTCAGGCCACTGCCCCTGGGATTATGTCCCCGACCAAAACTCAATGCTGCCCTCAGCTCCACAGTGCCCCCACCTCATCACCCATGGGGACATGATCCCTTTACCTCACTGATGAGAAAGGCGTCCAGGGTCTCTGGGCCCTTCCCAGCCCTCAGATGTCATAACTGGGACCAGGAAGCAGTGTCTGTCAGCCCATTCTTTCAAGAGGCAGCCACGGTGGTGCCCATGACTTTCAGTCCACATGATTTCCTACCTTCCTCTTCTCCCTCCTGCTACCCTCCCTCCTCTCTCCCTGAATCATTAATTTCTTATTTCCCTTCTCCTGTCACCTCCAACAACCGGACTGTTCTCTGCAATGGGAACAGTGGAGGAATGATCATGGGTTTACTGACACGCTCCCTAGTCAATCAGTTGATCAATGAGCCAATGCAACTAACATGGAGGCAGCTGCCATGGGCCTGGGGTGATGCTGGGCCATGAGAGTGATGATCAGCTGGGCAATCAAGTGACTGCCCCATGCCTGGGCTCATCTTGGGCACTTGAGACATACTTCCTATTGATGACAGACCATAAGTGTCCTAGCCCAGAGAGGAGATGAATGTGACAGTAGAGGTAATGGTACTTGTCCAAATTCCCCTAGTCTGTCAGTGGGGTGATGGGCATTCTCCAGCTGGTGTGGCCACATAAACACCAGTACCTGCAGTGTTCACCAAAGACCCTGAGACCTGGAAGGACTAGGGGAGGCCCCACGCAGATGGATGGAAGGTCCGAGGGTGGGCCATGACCACGATATGGGGACCAGGCCCATCGCTGTCAGTGGGATCTGACAGTTGCAAAGACCCTGGCCCTGCTTCCCAGATCCTCTGTCCTGGGCCTGGTCAGTCCCAGGAGACCAGATCAGAGGGACCATGAGAGCCAGTGTGTGCTGCCGGCCCAGTAGCCTTCACACAGGCCTCTAGAATTCCAGTTAGTCAGGGAGGGTCTCCGGGCAGCTGCATATGGGCCTGTCTCCCATGGAGCCAAGTTCAGGTCTTTCTCTGGTCCCAGTATAAGGGATGTGGTAAGGAGAAGAGAGAAATGTGCTCCAGGATGTGCCTCTCACCTCTCATCTGCAGCAGAATGACTTGGGGAGTATTGCTTTCTATGAATGCGGTTAGAGCATATGGAGGCATTTGGTTCCCAGGCATGAGCTGAGGGCCACCGCTTGGCCTCCTGCAATAATAGGGCTATAATGTGTGCCTTGTGACAAGATTTCTTTATCTAGACTTTTCTTTTCTTATTTTCTTTCTTTTTCATTTCTTTTTTTTTTTTTTAGAATGTGGACAATGGGAATTGTGCAGTGGCAGTGGGATACCCCTCCTGAAGAAATATGCAATCTCTCTCTCACTCTTTCCATCTCTCCCTCTCCCTCTCTGCATCTCTCTGTGTCTGTCTCTCCCTGTCTCCCACACAAAATCACACACTCACAATCACACCACATAGAGCCACAAAAGACACCCCAACCCAAGCCTCACGCACACACCCACACCACACACAGGGAATACAATGGCTTCCTAGGACTGTAGACACATAGACACACTTTTTCACCTGGGAAATCTCTGGTCCCCCACACACCCCCACAACCCAAGCAGGGCGGCTCGTCAATCTGAGGATTGCAAGGATGCCCCACCTGCATTACCATCTAGAGTTTTGTCTCAGGAAGAGGCTGATTCCAGAATATGTACCACTCTCGCTGGTTGCTGGGGTCACCTGCAGGTACAGAAAAGAGGACACTGTAAGGCTCAGGTCATGCTATACTCTGTCTGCGTGAGCTTTATTTCCCTCAATGACTTTAGGAACCCAGATGGAACACAGTGGTTGACTCCAACGACCCCAAAGTAAGTGAACTGGAAGCTTGTAGGAAGCTGTTTTTCCTGGGGGACATGTCTGTCCAGTCCATTCAGGACGGTGACTACAAAATGCTTCATCCAAGCCAGAGAAAGTGTTACTGAGGGACAGGATCCTACCACAGCGTTTAGAACCAGGTTTGGTGTCGCCAATGGTAAATGTCCTCTCGAATCAGCTAGCGGTTGGCAGAGACAACCACTCAACGCTCTCCCAAAAAGGAAAATTGTATGAGATATATATGTATAATCTCAAATATACATTGTCTGATTTTCATCTGAATTTGATTGGAAAGAAACCAAGACAGCAACATCTGTTCCTCAGACAAAGAACTTCTAGCTCACCAGGGTGAGAGGTGTGCCTCCAGTGCTGTCTCTTTTGGTGGGATCGAAGTCTTACTCCAAGGTGTCTAGGGCACAGAATACCTGTCAGCACATTCCTCTTGTTGCTCAAGAATATTCATGGAAAGTTGCTTAATATGGACATGAGGCTGGGGTGCATGGAGCCAACTGGTTTCCAAGCATGGACTGAAGTGCCCCTGCTGGGCCACCCACAGCAGTAAGGCTCTAAAGTGCACAGTGTGATGACATGGCTTTGGAGAAGGGTGATATCATGCAGTATCTCTCTGATGTATCTCCTGGAGAAACACGTTTCTCTCTCTCTCTCTCTCCCTCTCTCTCTCACTTTCTCAGTCTTCTCTCTCTCTGTCTCTTTGTCTCTGTTTCTCTTGCTGTCTCTCTCTCTCACACACACACAGACACTCACAATCCCATACACAGGACACGTAACCCCCAAGCCTCAGACACACACACCCACACCACCCAGGGGGAATGCATTGGTTTCCTAGGACTGGAGACACATGCACATAGTTTCTTGCCTGGAAGTCTCCTTTTCCCCACACTCCCAAGCCTCAGTCCTACCAGGAACCTGGAATCAGATGGCTCTCCAGACTGAGGACAGTGACCTGCCTTACCATCTAGAGTTTTTCCTCAGCAAGGAACTGATTCCAGAATACTTACCACTTCCACATGATGCTGGGGCCACCTGCATTTACAGAAAAGAGCACACCCTGAGAGTCAGGTCATATGCATACTGTGTCATCACCAGTTCCCTTGGCGACTATTGAAAACCAAATGAGAGACAGCAGGAAAGACAAAGGGCCCAGAAAGGAAGCACAGCCTGCACCCCTGGAAAAGGCATAAGCTTTTACTGCAGGATGGATCTCTCAAATTCCCTGAAGCACAATTACAAAACTCTTAATTCAGGGAAGAAAAACCGCTTCTGAATAAAAGGTCCCCTACCACACAGTTTACAACCTCCCCTCCCAACACTAAAAGAAAATGGTACCTCATGTCTAAAAACTACACTGTCATGTTGTCATAGCTGAACTCACTTCAAAAAGAGGACACTCAAGTAAGAAACATTTCTCTCAGGCAAAGACATCCAAGCTTTCCCTGGATGTGTTGGGCCACAGTGCTTTCTTGCCAAGGTCCTCCACCACACCCCTGGTACACTGTAAAAGGACAGAGTGAGTGTCAGTCCATTGTTTGTCCTACTCGGGAATTACAGTGTGATCACTGTTGATATGGACACGGGACAAGACTGTAAGGGAGTGACTGGGTAAGAAGCATGGGCTGAGCAGTTGCTGGGCTATTCTCCTTGGTGGGTAAGGAAAAGCAAACAAGAGGATGAGGAAACGAAGGAGAAACAGACCTTTGACTTTCTAGCTTAAGTCAACCTGGTCGATGTGAATCAGTTAGTCTACAAACAGGTCGCCTGGTTGCCCACTGTGGTGTCATGAGGGAGCCCCACCCCTCCCTCTGCCCGTAGCGAAGTCTCTCTATTTGTTCTGCCAGGACGAATCTCCTCCAACTGGCCATCTGAATGGGAGACAGACCAGAGGACACAGAGTACCTTCCCGCCCTCGGTGCTCTATCTCATGAATGACTCCGAGAGCTCTGCTTGACTTGAACGACAGAACAGTGGAGATGGATGTGGNGGTGCTCTATCTCATGAATGACTCAGAGAGCTCTGCTTGACTTGAACGACAGAACAGTGGAGATGGATGTGGTTGGTTAAACAGCATGCAGTTGCCAATGGCAAGATTTGATTCCTTCTGACGGTTGAGTAATTTACAGTGTATCTATAATACTAACTGAGGGCTGCTGAAGGGGGGTTGGTGAGGGATGTGGTTGGTTTAACAGCATGCACCTGCCAATGACAAGTTTTGAGTCTTTCAACAGTTGAGTAATATTCCCGTATATCTAGAGAACACACTGAGGCTGCTGAAGTGGGGGGATGGGGTAATTGGGTGATGGGCCTTAAGGAGGGCACTTGATGGAATGACAACTGGCTGTTACCGCAACAGATGAACCACTAACTTCTACCCCTGAAACTACTAATACAGTATATGTTACCTAATTTGAATTGAAATTGAAAAAGAAAAGCCTGCAGTTGGCTATTGGTGAGCCCCCTTCTTCATGGAAGGAGATGCAGAGAAGAGAAGCAGCAAAGAAGGGAGAAACAGAGTCCTGGCTTTGCCATTGAAGGCAAAGGTACACCTGAAATGAATGGAATATGGTGTGTCAACTCAACTACTTCCATTAAAAAATAATAATGATGAAAAATAAAGACACCCTAAAGACAGAAGTTAGTCCAAAAATTCTAAAAATATGAAATAAATAAAAATAACATCATTAATCTTATGGTATTTTTCTGTCCAGTGTGTGTTTCATGTATGTGTTCACTGAGTCGGTGGCTCTCCATGCTAGCAGTAGTCATCCACTAATGGGATGGTCCTTTATAGTGGGAGGCCTGGGTTCCTCCCGACCTCCTCTACCCCATTTCTGTAAGAGAGGTGCAGGAAAAAGAGTGGACCTGGGTTAGTAACCAAATGTTACTTTGAGTTCTTATTTGTCCTTGTTGCT